>NC_138774.1:20695838-20930838 GCF_965119305.1 Pelophylax lessonae
TGCTCTGTGCCCCGAGCCCACCCTTTTTTGAAGCCTATTAGAGTCTCTAGCTCTAATCATGTGCTTCAAAAAAAAAAAAAAAACACCCATTGGAATCCATGCGTCCGGCGCCCTGCATGTAGATTAGGGGGCTGGACGCATGGATAGGGGGGGCGGTGCCCCTGCGCCCCAAATGGACAGACCGCCACTGCCGACAGAACAGCGGTCTGCTGTGTTTACAACAGCAGACTGCCAATCTGTCTCAAGGGGGAGTGATCGCGGTGGCCGGACCCGCTGATTGGCTCCACATGTGGCAAATTGGCATCCGGCTGCGCTCACGGGCCCCCACTCGCGGTCCCGCAAACCGACGTACAGTTACGTCATTTCGCGGGACTGAGCCGACCTGCACAAGTATATGTACTGCTGGCGGTCGGCAAGTGGTTAATCACGGCACTGCCCCCTCTTTGCTACAAAGTATCCCGAAACTGCCCATCTGTTGCCAAGATAAAAGCCTCCGCTACTTCACTTATTTAGTTGGACTCCCATACAGGGAAAGAATGTACCACACAAAGAGCAGGGCTGCGGTTTATTAAATCCATCAAAAACAGCTGCATTTTCTCAACTCAGGCCTCTTCATAGCGTTTTATTTTAGTTTCAAGATAATAAGAAATTTTATTGTCTCATATCAGACATTAGATAAAATATCTAGGGCGACCGAAAGCACTATTTTCATGATAAAAGCCAAAAAGAGACAAGCATAAAAGAGAACTGAATACAGTGTAGCATCCATTGTGGTTTTATGCTATGTCTTCTTCTTCTTTTTTTTTTTTTTGTTTTTTTTTGTTTTAAACAATGAATATTTTTATGATCTTACTCGGGTTTTACATTCATAAAAAATAATTGGATTGTATAGTCAGATCTGACCTAGCAAAAACTAATTTGTTCTTTTATTTATCATTGTTCAAGGCGAACACAAAATTTTCCAAAAAAATCCCAAAACATTTTAACCCTTTGCTGCCCTTGATGGTCCTTTTCACATTAAAGGAGAAGTGCTACAGGAATTGTATGTAGCACCCTCCTAGATAGGTGCTAGGTTTAAAAGCATTATAATGCTCCCTCTGCTTATCAGAGGAGTCTGATCTGTTAGTTTTGCCTGTTGCATGTTCTCATGTGTGATAGGGAGTATCCCCACTGTATCCAATAGGGGAGCCTGTAGGATAGTGGAGGAAACCCAGCCAGTGACACATAGGCTTTTGTGAGGGTCTCAGTGGGAGGGCACAACCACAGTACATCCTGGGATTGCTCATAAAAGCCAGGGGGACACGTGACAGGGCGTCTTTTGGTGGGAAGCAAACAGGGGTAGTAGAGTTTGCAATTGCAACCGGGCCCTATGCTCCAGGGGGCCTGTGCGGCTCCCCTGTACACCTGGATAGGAGGGATGGCTGGGGCAGCATGTAGAGAAATCACTGTCCTCTTTTTTCCTCCTGTAGCTGCAGGAGGAAAATGGAGGAGATTGGCTCCTCTGTATGCTGCCCCCGCCACTCCTCCTATCCAGTTCACTTGTGTTCTGCTGTCTCTGGGCCCCTGTGTGCTCCCCTGGTCCCCCCCCCACTCTTCTCCCCTCCCCCCGCCCCACTGTGCTCCTTCCCCTCTCCTGACGGCTGGTGCAGGGGATGTGTCACAATAGAGAACCAGGAAGGGGTCGATAAATATGTAATTTACCAGCTCCTTCCTTTTCTGAATGGACAAAGTCATAGTCAGTGACATTGTAAAAAAAATAAAATAGAATGATAAAAAATAATACAATTAAAATACCAAGAAATAAAACCTACTGACACCAGTGGGTGAACTTCCAGGATCGCAAAGGTCACACTTGCAACCGGGTCCTGACATTCCACCATCTTCCATCCACCATCCATCTTGGGAGGCCCCAAGATGGCTGGAAGGGAGTCCACTGCAGAACAGTGAGAAGAGCCCAAGGCTTGAAGGGAAGGGCACCGGCCAGGGGGTCCAGGGGGGCCCTGCATGGTTTCTTGCACCGGGGCCCTGAAGGTTCTAGTTAAGCCTCTGTGTTTCTCCTCCTGTTGTCTGAGGAAGGTGGTCACAGGCAGTCGGCCTAGTGAACCAGGTGTGGAGCTGAGCTGCAGAGGATCCTGTAAAGCTGACAGTGGAGCTGCTGGCAGAATCTTCTGGAAAAACAGTGTCCGTGAGTACCAGGGGACTTGCCAAAGGGTCTGCCCAGGAAGGGGGACCACTCCAGTGAAGTCAGAGGATAAAGGTCAGCTCACACAGTGTGTCAGACTAAAGGGGGTGCCAAGTAAAACCCTGAAGAGTAGGGGTAAAGGGGGTGCCAAGCAGGACCCTGAAGAGTGATTCACCATACAGTTCGCTTAATTACTACTTCACTATATTGGCAAAGTGAAGCAGCGGCCTTGCCGCATTCAGCTGCAGTTAGAAGTCCCAAAATTGTGCATAGTTCATTTAGTTGGAGTATCCCACTCATCCCTTTTCCTATCCCAGTTCTTAATAAAAACAACCAAAACCAAATCCCCTGGACTGTTTTCTGACTGAGCCAAGCACTTAGAATACATTGAAATATCAAGTTGTTGCTATGGATAACCCAGGGGAATCCGTATCCAGCAGCTCCCATGGGAGTAGTGCTACATGTACAATTAAAAAGAAAAAAATGCAGTCCAGTTTTCGGAATTCACCCCTCCTCCTGCACTTATTTCCACCGCTGGTGCCATCTTCCCCAGTCATTTATTTTTGCCACAAGACATCCAGTGTCATGCAATCTAAAATGGTAAGAAAAAGTAGGGGGGAATTCTGTTTCGACAAAATGAATATCCAATTCAATCCGCGGCACTATCCCCAAATTAGACTAAAGGAGAGAAACCCCCACCCTTTGCCCAAATGGAGAACAAGGTAGGAGAAAAAAAAGAGGGGTTTTATGGTGCCTTGCATAAATAATAATATAATCCACAAATATAAAAACCAGGATAATTTATTAGTACATCAAAGATATTAAAATCATCAAAAAGGTAACAACAGCACAATTTTCTATACAGATGATGTATCCGACTATGCAGAGTCAAATAGATATAATGTGGGTAATTCAGGATCAACGCATTTCGCCCTATTCAGTGGCTTCTTCAGGATTGAAATATGAAGAATTACCAACACTTGTAAAGCCCGAAAAAAGTGCTAGTAGCCTGAAAAATAAAAGGCCAAGTGCCCACCAAATGACCATGCCTAATATCAGATCCATCAAAGTTATTTAAAACCAGGAGACCAAAATCGTGACGGGCCGGCAGGTAACCTGCATTCTAAAAAAAGGGGGAACGGAGATAAAGAGGAAAATCCTCCCATTCCTCTCCCTACACCGCAAAATGATAGTATAATATCCAGCAAGTTAGGCAATGCCAGACTTCAATTCATATATACTAGTGCATACAATCCCCTTCTTCCGTGCACCAACCGACAGTCATATATCTACATACAGGGAGGCCGAAAAGCGTCTCCATTCAAGAGCCTGTGCGTGACAGACGCCTCGATCTTGTATCCAGCGCTAGACTTCACAGCCACACCAGTTCCATCAGGTCCCATGCAATCTAAAGTCTATATAAAGGCATGAGAGCACGGCAACTGAAGATTTAGTCCAGTAAATGTTTTTTTATTCACAGCAAAAGTGTAGAGCAGAAATGGCGAACCTATGGCACGTATGCCACAGCTGGCACGCAGAGCCCTTTCTGTGTGTCGCATAAGTCATATGTCCTCTAAATGGATCGCCTGATGATCCAGAGGCAGGTGGATTGAAAACCTCCTGTGCAGTCCGGTGATCACAGGTAGATGGAGATCCCCCGTCATGTCCCCCGGCTGGGAGCTTTGCTACAGCTGGTCCCAATCACTGCACTCAGCTGACGGCCATAACCAGGAAGGGGCAGTGCTGTGCTTGGTGGAGAGCGTGCGCTGGTACCGGCTCTAAGGTGTACTGAGATTTACCATGTAAGTGACTTTGGTTCTATAATCTGATGCTGGATGGGTCGGTGTAGTCTGAGCAGTGTTTGGTGTCACCGCTGCCCCTAGAGGATGGGGATTACTGGGGGCTCAGAGTGCACCGGTGAGAGGGGGAAGGAGGCGCTGCACCTGCTGGGGAGGGCAGGAGCTCCCAGAGGGGCCATTACTGTAGCAGACCGTGTGTGATCTCCTCCTGGAAATCTGACATATGGTAGGGTGAGCAGAGTTCTGTCCTCCCTTCATTCCTCTGGACACAGTCAAATGACCCACCACGGATTCCCCGCTCTTTACACTTGTTGCAGTTTGGGCATTCAGGCTCAAAAAGGTTCGCCATCACTGGTGTAGTATAGCCAAAATGTTTCAGCTGCTGACTAATCCCCCTTTAACAGGGCTAGGACTACATCTCAGATAGCAAGAATAACTTGCCACAAATTTGTGAATTGTAAGTCTTGGTAACTTGCAGCACATTTTCATTAGTTCACAAGTTGTACACTTGCAGAGCACTTGAAGCAAAAGTTCTAGTTGACACGTTTCCAATTTATAGCAAATTTGTGTGGCAAGTTGTAGTGTGAGTCTACACCAGTGGCAGCTAGTGCTTAATTTACTTGGGGGGGCGGCCCACACCCCCCCAGCCAGCCAACCACATAACTCCCCATCACTCTATTTATCGATCGCCTGTCAGGCACCCCGCCAGCCCCTACACTTACCCCATGCAGGTGGCATCTTCCCCGGAGTCCTGGCATTCTATTCTCCTCCTGGCCAATCAGGAGTTAGGACTTGCGGCCAATTGGATATAAGGACTCCTGGCCAATCGAGACTCAGGACCACTTCCTGATTGGACGTGAGGAGAAACAGGGAGACATTAGCAAATATTCACTCACACAACTGGGTGCCCCAAGCCCCCCCTTTTTGAAGCCAATTAGAGCCCCCGGCTCAATTCATGTGCTTCTAAATAAAAAAGACCCATTGGAATCCATGCATCCAGTGCCCTGCATGTAGATTAGGGGCCAGGCGCATGGATTATTAGGGCGGCGCCCTTGCACTCTGTTTAGACGGGCCGCCACTGGTCTACAGCAAGAGCTCTGGAGTCATGCATTGCAGACTTGCTGCAATTGTGCAACACTTTTGTGAAGCCTGGCAATGGATTATTCAGGCTCCTTTTGTCTTTACTCACAATGCCTCACTGTACCGGCCCACTCCTGGCCTCTGGCTAGGGTCTCCCAGCACCCCAGGCTCTCCCACTCGAGACTCACAGATCCAACTCCCAGATAGCAAGAATAACTTGCCAAAAATTTGTGACAGTGTTGAATTAAGTCTTGTTAACTTGCTGCACAATTTCACTGGCAAGTTGTACACTTGCAGAGCACTTGAAGCACAAGTTCTAGTTGACACTTTTCCAATTTGTAGCAAATATGTGTGGCAAGTCTCTAGCAAGAGCAAAGTTGCAGTGGTGAGCCTACAACAAGAGCTCTGCAAGTCACAGTGGCCCCTGTGATGGGATGACTATTGCATAAAATAACTGAACCAGAACTTTCAGAATGTTTGTAAAGAAAGTTGATCTGGAGTCATGCAAAGTGAGCTTGCTGCAATTGTGCAACACTTTTGTGAAGCCTGGCAAGTATAGCAATAGCTTAACAAGTCCCTTTTAAACTTGCAGTTTAAACACAGTTTTAAATTAGAGGGGCAAAGGTTTAAAAGTAATATGAGGAAGTATTACTTTACTGAGAGAGTAGTGGATGCGTGGAATAACCTTCCTGCAGAAGTGGTAGCTGCAAATACAGTGAAGGAGTTTAAGCATGCATGGGATAGGCATAAGGCTATCCTTCATATAAGATAGGGCCAGGGACTATTCATAGGATTCAGATATATTGGGCAGACTAGATGGGCCAAATGGTTCTTATCTGCCGACACATTCTATGTTTCTATGTTTCTAATTGCTTTCTATCTGGGCTCCTGGACTCTCTAATTGCCTCAGCTTTCTCAGTCCTCTGCTGACCAGCTAAGCTGTCCCAACTCTCCCCGGTCCTGTGGGTAAGGGAATCTCTCTGTAAATTTATAGTCGTGACTGAGTCTACAGCAAGATCTCTGCAAGTCTACAGCATGAAAACTCAGCCACAGTGACCCCTGTGGTGGGATGACTATTGTACAATGTAACAGAACCAGAATGTTTGCAAAGAAAGTTAAACTGGAGTCATGCAATGTGGACTTGCTGCAATTGTGCAACACTTTTGTGAAGCCTGGCAAGTCTAGCAACAGCTTAGCAAGTCATTTTCAAACTTTCAGCACAATTTCTTGCTATCCAGAATACTGTTATTGAAAGTGATCTTAAGTCATAAAAACAATGGCAGACATCCCAAGTCACCCGCGACTTGCGGGAGTCTTCCGCCTTTGGCCGGCGGCTCACGGACACCTGCAAGTGCTGTGCGATCTCCTGGCTGCCACGGGAGACTTAGGATGTCTGCAGTGTCAGTAATATACCCGCTGCTTCCTGTATAGTTCTGCCTCGGTCACAGTGATATGAAATGCACTCCCCCTGTGACAGGAGCCATACAGGAAGCAGAGGCTCTGCTCTCTACTGCAGCCGCTGCTTCCTCCAGCAGTACCCGACGTCATGACTGGCAGTACCCGCATGACCAGCATTACCAGCCAGCAGTAACCACTAGCATTACCCACCAGCAGTAACTGCCAGAAGTACCCACCAGCATTACCCACCAACACTACCCGCCTGCAGTACCCACCAGCATTACCCGCCAGCAGTAATCACCAGCAGTACCCGCCAGCACTACCTGACAGTAGTAACCACCAGCACAACCCACTAGCAGTAACCGCCAGCATTACCCACCAGCAGTAACCGCCAGCAGTACCCGCCAGCAGTATCCGCCAGCAGTACCCGCCAGCAGTAACCACCAGCAGTACCTGCTAGCAGTATCCACCAGCAGTAACCACCAGCAGTCAATAACCAGCAAAATAAGTAGAACATGTATGTGCATTAGCGTTTGTAAATTGTTGCAATATGTTTTTTTAATAACTAGTTGTGTTTTGTCATAATATGTCATGTCCTTCTTTATACATGTATGAATAAGGACATGATATTTTCTGTCTGCCTAAGTCATATGTGCTAGGGGTGAAACTATCCCCCAGCACATAACTGTAAATATCCCAGCATGTGCAGTGTTTCTGGCTCCTACCACCATCACCACTTCAAATCACCTAAGTGGTCATGGTGGTTAGAGTGTTCCTTTAATATCTCTCAGAAGAAGTAAACCTCTGTATACTGATTCCATTTCATTTCATCATCCTCTATTTGTGTTAAATTAGTGAGGGGGGGGGGCGCGGCGGAACGTGCGTGGGTTTTGGGGGCCTCTGTGCGGAGTGCTAACACTCTGGTTGAAGAAAAAAAAAGCACCATTTATGGCCTGCCTTAAGAGAGTCATTGGGGTTGTTTTACTAAAAGACTGAACCTTTTTCACTCTGCTTGGGCATTTGCACCAGAGCTTAGTAAATGAGGAGAAGCTCTGCAGATTTCCATTATCCAATCATGTGCAAGCAATAGGCTGTTTTTTTTTTTCTTGCATGTGTATTATTCGCAAATGGAAACTTTACCTCATTTACTAAGCTCTAAAGCAAATGCCCTTGAGGAGTGCAACTGCACTTGCAAAGTGCACAGTCTATATGTCTTTAGTAAATTAACCCTAAAGTCTTCTTGCACTTCAAAGGACTGGAAAAACATAATTTGTACCACAATTAGCTTAAATAAATGTGTTACTTTTAACTTCTGTGTCTTATTGAAGAGTTAAGCTGCCTGTGGATGGTGCCAAGTCAGCAGGTGACCATACTGTGCAAACAGACTGGATCTAAGGAGGTGTGCCAATGTATAAACTGGCATTTGAAACAGAGCAGATGTATTATTGTTTTTCAAAGAGTTTTAAAGAAATCCATTTACTTTGCTCTGCTTGTTGTTGATGATATTCACTTGCATTTATTCGTTCATTTATTTATTCAGGTTGCATGTAGCAAACAATTCATAATTAGTGTTGAGCGAACACGGACTGTATTATTCGTGTTCGTACCGAATAATTGGATTTTTTTGTACCCGAACACGGACACGGACACTTTACTGTATGTTCGGGTAAAAATCCGTGTTCGGTCGTTTTATTTCCGGGTTTTGCATGCTTTGGCGCTCTTTTCATGGCGGGCTTTCAACAGCCAATCAACAATCGTTTAACTGGTGTGCCTTAAGCCATCCCAGCCATGCCTGCAAATGTCTCAGTAGCTGTGATTGGCCGTCTGAAGCATGTGACCAAGTCTTTATAAGTTCGAGGCAGCCGCAGCGGCGTCATTATGCTGCTTAGATTCAGGGACAGAGCACACATCAACGTGCTGGCTGCTGATTAGGGAAAGATAGGCAGGAAAAAACCATTTGTGTCCGGATAGAATTGAGGGACAGGTCGGAGTGTTTAGGCAGGGCGAGTTGTAGGCATTTTAGGGATAGAGTCTGCTGAATTATAGGGTCAGTGTCTTCTACAAACTACAATCGATATTGCTGTGTGGGGGGTGGGGTGAATCTGCACTCAATCCTGATCTACGATCTCTTCTCAATCCTGTTAGGGACAGAGTCTGCTGAATTTTAGGGAAACTGTGTTCTACAAACTACAATCGATATTGCTGTGTGGTGTGGGATTGGAGATAGGCAGGTGTCAGTGATCCACATCCATTTTTCTGTGTGTGAGCTGCAGTGAACACAATCTTTTTGGGCTGCAGTGAACACAATCTTTTTGGGCTGCAGTGAACACAATCTTTTTGGGCTGCAGTGAACACAATCTTTTTGGGCTGCAGTGAACACAATCTTTTTGGGGTGCAGTGAACAAAATCTTTTTGGGGTGCAGTGAACACAATCCTTTTTGGTGTGCAGTGAACACAATCTTTGTGGGGTGCAGTGAACAAAATCCTTTGTGGGGTGCAGTGAACACAATCTTTTTGGGGTGCAGTGAACAAAATCCTTTTTGGGGTGCAGTGAACAACATCCTTTTTGGGGTGCAGTGAACACAATCTTTTTGGGGTGCAGTGAACAAAATCCTTTGTGGGGTGCAGTGAACACAATCTTTTTGGGGTGGAGTGAACAACATCCTTTTTGGGGTGCAGTGAACAAAATCCTTTTTGGGGTGCAGTGAACAAAATCATTTTTGGGGTGCAGTGAACACAATCTTTTTGGGGTGCAGTGAACACAATCTTTGTGGGGTGCAGTGAACACAATCTTTTTGGGGTGGAGTGAACAACATCCTTTTTGGGGTGCAGTGAACAACATCCTTTTTGGGGTGCAGTGAACACAATCTTTTTGGGGTGCAGTGAACACAATCTTTGTGGGGTACAGTGAACAGAATCTTTGTGGGGTGCAGTGAACACAATCTTTGGGGGGTACAGTGAACACAATCTTTGTGAGGTGCAGTGAACACAATCTTTGTGGGGTGCAGTGAACACAATCATTGTGGGGTGCAGTGAACTCAATCTTTGTGGGGTACAGTGAACACAATCTCATACTTCTGAAGGTTTGAGGGTGCTGCCTGTTCCATACTCCCCCTACTCCTCATCTAGCCTTTTAGGGGTACAAACAATAGTAATTGGGGCCTAGTGTGGTTGTGTACGTGTGATATACATACACTTTTTTGGGATCATATTTTCTATTCCGCTATTTAATCAAAAACCTTTGGGGATCAGTTAAATTGGGGGATAGTCTGTGTTGGTACGTGTGAGAGAGATCCACCTTTCCAAGTTGTTGGGGTTCATCTCATACTTCTGAAGGTTTGAGGGTGCTGCCTGTTCCATACTCCCCCTACTCCTAGCCTTTTAGGGGTACAAACAATAGTAATTGGGGCCTAGTGTGGTTGTGTACGTGTGATATACATACACTTTTTTGGGATCATATTTTCTATTCCGCTATTTAATCAAAAACCTTTGGGGATCAGTTAAATTGGGGGATAGTCTGTGTTGGTACGTGTGAGAGAGATCCACCTTTCCAAGTTGTTGGGGTTCATCTCATACTTCTGAAGGTTTGAGGGTGCTGCCTGTTCCATACTCCCCCCTACTCCTAGCCTTTTAGGGGTACAAACAATAGTAATTGGGGCCTAGTGTGGTTGTGTACGTGTGATATACATACACTTTTTTGGGATCATATTTTCTATTCCGCTATTTAATCAAAAAACCTTTGGGGATCAGTTAAATTGGGGGATAGTCTGTGTTGGTACGTGTGAGAGAGATCCACCTTTCCAAGTTGTTGGGGTTCATCTCATACTTCTGAAGGTTTGAGGGTGCTGCCTGTTCCATACTCCCCCTACTCCTAGCCTTTTAGGGGTACAAACAATAGTAATTGGGGCCTAGTGTGGTTGTGTACGTGTGATATACATACACTTTTTTGGGATCATATTTTCTATTCCGCTATTTAATCAAAAACCTTTGGGGATCAGTTAAATTGGGGGATAGTCTGTGTTGGTACGTGTGAGAGAGATCCACCTTTCCAAGTTGTTGGGGTTCATCTCATACTTCTGAAGGTTTGAGGGTGCTGCCTGTTCCATACTCCCCCTACTCCTAGCCTTTTAGGGGTACAAACAATAGTAATTGGGGCCTAGTGTGGTTGTGTACGTGTGATATACATACACTTTTTTGGGATCATATTTTCTATTCCGCTATTTAATCAAAAACCTTTGGGGATCAGTTAAATTGGGGGATAGTCTGTGTTGGTACGTGTGAGAGAGATCCACCTTTCCAAGTTGTTGGGGTTCATCTCATACTTCTGAAGGTTTGAGGGTGCTGCCTGTTCCATACTCCCCCCTACTCCTAGCCTTTTAGGGGTACAAACAATAGTAATTGGGGCCTAGTGTGGTTGTGTACGTGTGATATACATACACTTTTTTGGGATCATATTTTCTATTCCGCTATTTAATCAAAAACCTTTGGGGATCAGTTAAATTGGGGGATAGTCTGTGTTGGTACGTGTGAGAGAGATCCACCTTTCCAAGTTGTTGGGGTTCATCTCATACTTCTGAAGGTTTGAGGGTGCTGCCTGTTCCATACTCCCCCTACTCCTAGCCTTTTAGGGGTACAAACAATAGTAATTGGGGCCTAGTGTGGTTGTGTACGTGTGATATACATACACTTTTTTGGGATCATATTTTCTATTCCGCTATTTAATCAAAAACCTTTGGGGATCAGTTAAATTGGGGGATAGTCTGTGTTGGTACGTGTGAGAGAGATCCACCTTTCCAAGTTGTTGGGGTTCATCTCATACTTCTGAAGGTTTGAGGGTGCTGCCTGTTCCATACTCCCCCTACTCCTAGCCTTTTAGGGGTACAAACAATAGTAATTGGGGCCTAGTGTGGTTGTGTACGTGTGATATACATACACTTTTTTGGGATCATATTTTCTATTCCGCTATTTAATCAAAAACCTTTGGGGATCAGTTAAATTGGGGGATAGTCTGTGTTGGTACGTGTGAGAGAGATCCACCTTTCCAAGTTGTTGGGGTTCATCTCATACTTCTGAAGGTTTGAGGGTGCTGCCTGTTCCATACTCCCCCTACTCCTAGCCTTTTAGGGGTACAAACAATAGTAATTGGGGCCTAGTGTGGTTGTGTACGTGTGATATACATACACTTTTTTGGGATCATATTTTCTATTCCGCTATTTAATCAAAAACCTTTGGGGATCAGTTAAATTGGGGGATAGTCTGTGTTGGTACGTGTGAGAGAGATCCACCTTTCCAAGTTGTTGGGGTTCATCTCATACTTCTGAAGGTTTGAGGGTGCTGCCTGTTCCATACTCCCCCTACTCCTCATCTAGCCTTTTAGGGGTACAAACAATAGTAATTGGGGCCCAGTGTGGTTGTGTACGTGTGATATACATACACTTTTTTGGGATCATATTTTCTATTCCGCTATTTAATCAAAAACCTTTGGGGATCAGTTAAATTGGGGGATAGTCTGTGTCGGTACGTGTGAGAGAGATCCACCTTTCCAAGTTGTTGGGGTTCATCTCATACTTCTGAAGGTTTGAGGGTGCTGCCTGTTCCATACCCCCCCTACTCCTCATCTAGCCTTTTAGGGGTACAAACAATAGTAATTGGGGCCTAGTGTGGTTGTGTACGTGCGAGATACATACACTTTTTTTGATCATATTTCCTATTCCGCTATTCAATAAAAACCTTTGAGGATCAATTGAATTGCGGGATAGTCTGTGTCGGTACGTGTGAGAGAGATCCACCTTTCCAAGTTGTTGGGGTTCATCTCATACTTCTGAAGGTTTGAGGGTGCTGCCTGTTCCATACTCCCCCTACTCCTCATCTAGCCTTTTAGGGGTACAAACAATAGTAATTGGGGCCCAGTGTGGTTGTGTACGTGTGATATACATACACTTTTTTTGGATCATATTTTCTATTCCGCTATTTAATCAAAAACCTTTGGGGATCAGTTAAATTGGGGGATAGTCTGTGTCGGTACGTGTGAGAGAGATCCACCTTTCCAAGTTGTTGGGGTTCATCTCATACTTCTGAAGGTTTGAGGGTGCTGCCTGTTCCATACCCCCCCTACTCCTCATCTAGCCTTTTAGGGGTACAAACAATAGTAATTGGGGCCTAGTGTGGTTGTGTACGTGCGAGATACATACACTTTTTTTGATCATATTTCCTATTCCGCTATTCAATAAAAACCTTTGAGGATCAATTGAATTGCGGGATAGTCTGTGTCGGTACGTGTGAGAGAGATCCACCTTTCCAAGTTGTTGGGGTTCATCTCATACTTCTGAAGGTTTGAGGGTGCTGCCTGTTCCATACTCCCCCTACTCCTCATCTAGCCTTTTAGGGGTACAAACAATAGTAATTGGGGCCTAGTGTGGTTGTGTACGTGTGATATACATACACTTTTTTTGGATCATATTTTCTATTCCGCTATTTAATCAAAAACCTTTGGGGATCAGTTAAATTGGGGGATAGTCTGTGTCGGTACGTGTGAGAGAGATCCACCTTTCCAAGTTGTTGGGGTTCATCTCATACTTCTGAAGGTTTGAGGGTGCTGCCTGTTCCATACTCCCCCTACTCCTCATCTAGCCTTTTAGGGGTACAAACAATAGTAATTGGGGCCCAGTGTGGTTGTGTACGTGTGATATACATACACTTTTTTGGGATCATATTTTCTATTCCGCTATTTAATCAAAAACCTTTGGGGATCAGTTAAATTGGGGGATAGTCTGTGTCGGTACGTGTGAGAGAGATCCACCTTTCCAAGTTGTTGGGGTTCATCTCATACTTCTGAAGGTTTGAGGGTGCTGCCTGTTCCATACCCCCCCTACTCCTCATCTAGCCTTTTAGGGGTACAAACAATAGTAATTGGGGCCTAGTGTGGTTGTGTACGTGCGAGATACATACACTTTTTTTGATCATATTTCCTATTCCGCTATTCAATAAAAACCTTTGAGGATCAATTGAATTGCGGGATAGTCTGTGTCGGTACGTGTGAGAGAGATCCACCTTTCCAAGTTGTTGGGGTTCATCTCATACTTCTGAAGGTTTGAGGGTGCTGCCTGTTCCATACTCCCCCTACTCCTCATCTAGCCTTTTAGGGGTACAAACAATAGTAATTGGGGCCTAGTGTGGTTGTGTACGTGTGATATACATACACTTTTTTTGGATCATATTTTCTATTCCGCTATTTAATCAAAAACCTTTGGGGATCAGTTAAATTGGGGGATAGTCTGTGTTGGTACGTGTGAGAGAGATCCACCTTTCCAAGTTGTTGGGGTTCATCTCATACTTCTGAAGGTTTGAGGGTGCTGCCTGTTCCATACTCCCCCTACTCCTCATCTAGCCTTTTAGGGGTACAAACAATAGTAATTGGGGCCCAGTGTGGTTGTGTACGTGTGATATACATACACTTTTTTGGGATCATATTTTCTATTCCGCTATTTAATCAAAAACCTTTGGGGATCAGTTAAATTGGGGGATAGTCTGTGTCGGTACGTGTGAGAGAGATCCACCTTTCCAAGTTGTTGGGGTTCATCTCATACTTCTGAAGGTTTGAGGGTGCTGCCTGTTCCATACCCCCCCTACTCCTCATCTAGCCTTTTAGGGGTACAAACAATAGTAATTGGGGCCTAGTGTGGTTGTGTACGTGCGAGATACATACACTTTTTTTGATCATATTTCCTATTCCGCTATTCAATAAAAACCTTTGAGGATCAATTGAATTGCAGGATAGTCTGTGTCGGTACGTGTGAGAGAGATCCACCTTTCCAAGTTGTTGGGGTTCATCTCATACTTCTGAAGGTTTGAGGGTGCTGCCTGTTCCATACTCCCCCTACTCCTCATCTAGCCTTTTAGGGGTACAAACAATAGTAATTGGGGCCCAGTGTGGTTGTGTACGTGTGATATACATACACTTTTTTTGGATCATATTTTCTATTCCGCTATTTAATTTAACTGGGCCTCCATGCGAGACCTGTGTGCCTTGTTGCGCTGTTTTGAGTACTCCACCAACATGGCCAGTGGCAATGACGCCGTTCTCAGCTTAACTATCCCACTTCTATGCCTCCTTGAAAAAACAATTCGGGCGATGATGGAAGAGGATGTGGCACAGGATGAGGAGGAGGAGGAGGATGAAGAGGTAACATTTCCAAGGCTTTCAGGGCAGTCATTCGCAAGGGGCTCCGAGGGTGGGTTCCTGCACACGCAAACGCCAGGGACGCAATTGTCCAGCAGGGGCACAGTTCTGGAGGATGAGGAGGATGAGGAGGAGGAGGAGCTGGAGGAGGAGATGGAACCATGTTCACAGCAGGGTGGCACCCAGGCCAGCTCATGGCCATCACTGGTGCGTGGCTGGGGGGATACAGAGGACACGGACGATACACCTCCCACAGAGGACAGCCTTTCGTCGCCTCTGGGCAGCCTGGCACACATGAGCGATTACATGCTGCAGTGTCTCCACAACGACCGCCGAGTTGCCCACATTCTAACTTGCGCTGATTACTGGGTGGCCACGCTGCTGGATCCCCGTTACAAGGACAACGTACCGTCCTTAATTCACTCACTGGAGCGCGATCGCAAGATGCGCGAGTACAAGCGCACGCTGGTAGACGCCATGCTGCTGGCATTCCCATCTGACAGCGGGGCCACAGTGGAAGCACAAGGCAGAGGAGGAGGAGGAGGAGGTCGCCAACGCAACCAGGGCACCGCCAGCACCTCAGAAGGCAGGGTTAGCATGGCCGAAATGTGGAAAAGCTTTGTCAGCACGCCACAACAAACAGCAGCACCAGCAGCTCAGATGGAACGTCTTAGCAGGAGGCAGCATTTTACCAACATGGTGGAGCAGTATGTGTGCACACGCCTACATGTAGTGAATGACGGGTCTGCCCCCTTCAACTTCTGGGTCTCCAAATTGGGCACATGGCTTGAGCTTGCCCTTTACGCCTTGGAGGTGCTGGCGTGCCCTGCAGCCAGTGTATTATCTGAACGGGTATTTAGCACGGCTGGGGGCGTTATAACAGACAAGCGCAGCCGCCTGTCCAGAGACAATGTGGACAAGCTCACGTTCATTAAAATGAACCAGGCATGGATCCCACGGGACTTTTCCGTACCTTATGCAGAATAGCAATGGATACCGACCTTACCCACCCATTGTTCCATTTTTGCTCTTTCTCACTCTTTTGGGGTGTACCCTCATTTAAAATTTTTGAAAAGAAGCAGTGTTGGCTACCTCGTCCTCCTCCTCAGGGCCAGATTAATGTAGGGGCTATTGGAGCTGCAGCTCCAGGCCCCTACCTTTTATATAGGCCCCGGGTTGGCCATATTCACTGTTACCGCTCTTCTGTCACTTGTAAACACAGAAGTCTGGCTTCTATGCTCGCTTCCCCAGGCAGCACCCTCAGAACCTCCCCACACAGCGTGAAGGCCGGACAAGGAGGGACAGTTGGCGATGCATGGATGTGTTTATGGGCTTCAGAGACAGCATCCCATGTTGAATTAGGCATGCATGGCTGCACCCTTCCTCCTCTGGGTGCATGGCAAGGCACGGCCCTTAAGGCCCTTCAAAATCCTCAGCACCAAGCCCATGATGCTGTTAATCCGGCCCTGGTCCTCCTCCACCGCCGCTTCCACCTACACCGCCCATAGGTGTGCGCAGCCTATTGCATTAAGGTGTGCACCCCAAAGTTGAAATACACATGCATGTGTTTGCCAGCAGGGAGAGTAATGTATCGGGGCCATGTACCTGTAGGCAAGGAGAAATAGAGCAGAGCAGGTCCCAGGGAGATCTTTCCCATCTCCTCACTGGCAATGCTATGTGCCCTAGGTGATTAGGGTGTGCCCAGGCACACCCAGCACACCCTGTGCGCACGCCTATGTCACCGCCACATCCACCACCACCTCAACCTCCCTCCTACTCCATATGGGCCTCGTCCTTCAGAGATGAAGAAGAACATTGTTTTATTTTTCTGTTTTTTTTTTGTTGTTTTAAGTTATTTCCCTATCCACATTTGTTTGCAGAGCACTTGCCATGCTCTTAATTACGTTTTGCTGCCATTTGCAGCACTCTAGCCCTTTCCTTTGGTGTTTTAGAGCCATTTTAGTGCCTTAAAGTTCGGGTCCCCATTGACTTCAATGGGGTTCGGTGTCCGGGAAAAGTTCGGTAAAAGTCCGGGACACGGACCCGGACTTTTTTTTAAAGTTCGGCCGAACCCGTCGAACACGGACATCTAGGTGTTCGCTCAACCCTATTCATAATCAATGCAACCAAACTTCCACTTTAATAGGTAAACCTAGACAAAGGGATGCCGTACAAAGGCCTTACTGCAATTAAGGTTTGTTCATCCTATATGAGGACAGTTTAGGAATAGATACAATACATAAACAAAAGTGCTTCAACTTAACTTGAGAAAACATCGGAGACACACAAGACCAGGGGGTCTCCAAACTTTCTAAACAAAGGGCCAGTTTACTGTCCTTCAAAATTTAGGGGGTCCAGAGTTTGGTCAGTGGGAGTAAAAATTGACCTGGTGTCAGTGGGAGTAAACAGTTCCCCATCTTTGGTATTAGGGAAGGAATAGTATCCCATCGTTGGTGTCAGTGGAAGCAGTAGTGTCCATCATTGGTGTCAGTGAGAGGAATAGTGCCCCATCATTGGTATCAGTGGGAGGAATAGAGCCCCATCATTGGTATCAGTGGGATGAATAGTGCCCCATCATTGGTATCAGTGGGAGGAATAGTGCCCCATCATTGGTGTCAGTGGGAGGAATAGTGTCCGATCACTGTTGTCAGTAGGAGGAATATTGGTAGGCACTATGGCCCACTGTTGCTGACAGTGGGGGGAATAAGGCCCCAAAGGCCGAATAAAAGCAAGCAAAGGGTCCCATCCTGCTCCTGGGCCACTGTTTGGAGACCACTGCGTAAGACCATTGTGCATTTATTTGTTCATTGTTCGTATTTTTTTTCAAAGATTGCACCTATTTCTAAACTGCCCTGATATAAGATGAATAAACCTTAATTACAGTAAGGACTTGTACAACATCCTTTAATTTGGATATATGCAGTATATATATATATATATATATATATATATATATATATATATATATACATACACACGGTATCTCACAAAAGTGAGTACACCCCTCACATTTTTGTAAATATTTTATTATATCTTTTCATGTGACAACACTGAAGAAATGACACTTTGCTACAATGTAAAGTAGTGAGTGTACAGCTTGTATAACAGTGTAAATTTGCCGTCCCCTCAAAATAACTCAACGCACAGGCATTAATGTCTAAACCGCTGGCAACAAAAGTGAGTACACCCCTAAGTGACAATGTCCAAATTGGGCCCAATTATCCATTTTCCCTCCCCGATGTCATGTGACTCGTTAGTGTTACAAGGTCTCAGGAGTGAATGGGGAGCAGGTGTGTTAAATTTGGTGTTATCGCTCTCACTCTCTCATACTGGTCACTGGAAATTCAACATGGCACCTCATGACAAAGAACTCTCTGAGGATCTGAAAAAAAGAATTGCTGCTCTACATAAAGATCGCCTAGGCCATAAGAAGATTGCCAAGTCCCTGAAACTAAGCTGCAGCATGGTGGCCAAGACCATACAGCGGTTTAACAGGATAGGTTACCACCAGGCCTCACCATGGTCGACCAAAGAAGTTGAGTGTATATGCTCAGCGTCATATCCAGAGGTTGTCTTTGTGAAATAGACGTATGAGTGCTGCCAGCATTGCTTCAGAGGTTGAAGCGGTGGGGGGTCAGCCTATCAGTGCTCAGACCATACGCTGCACACTGCATCAAATTGGTCTGCATGGCTGTCATCCCAGAAGGAAGCCTCTTCTAAAGATGATGCACAAGAAAGCCTGCAAACAGTTTGTTGAAGATAAGCAGACTAAGGACATGGATTACTGGAACCATGTCCTGTGCTTTGATGAGACCAAGATAACCTTATTTGATTCAGATGGTGTCAAGAGTGTGGGGCGGCAACCAGGTGAGGAGTACAAAGACAAGTGTGTTTTGCCTACAGTCAAGCATGTTGGTGGGAGTGTCATGGTCTGGGGCTGCATGAGTGCTGCCGTCATTGGGGAGCTACAGTTCATTGAGGGAACCATGAATGCCAACATGTACTGTGACATACTGAAGCAGAGCATGATCCACTCCCTTCAGAGACTGGGCTGCAGGGCAGTATTCCAACATGATAACGACCCCAAACTCACCTCCAAGATGACCACTGCCTTACTAAAGAAGCTGAGGGTAAAGGTGATGGACTGACCAAGCATGTCTCGAGACCTAAACCATATTGAGCATCTGTGGGGCATCCTCAAATGGAAGGTGGAAGGGCGGTAGGTCTCTAACATCCACCAGCTCCATGATGTCGTCATGGAGGAGTGGAAGAGGACTCCAGTGGCAACCTGTGAATCTCTGCTAAACTCCATGCCCAAGAGGGTTAAGGCAGTGCTGGAAAATAATGGTGGCCACACAAAATATTGACACTTTGGGCCCAACTTGGACATTTCCACCTAGGGGTATACTCACTTTTGTTGCCAGCGGTTTAGACATTATTGGCTGTGTGTTGAGTTATTTTGAGGGGACAGCAAATTTACACTGTTATACAAGCTGTACACTCACTACTTTACATTGTAGCAAAGTGTCATTTCTTCAGTGTTGTCACGCGAAAAGATATAATAAAATATTTACAAAAATGTGAGGGGTGTACTCACTTTTGTGAGATACTGTATTATTTTAATTTTTTTGCAAATCTGGTGTTTGCTGTTCTGGACCTCCAGCGGTGCTTTAGGAACACACAGAAGGTTATTGGAAACCAATACCAAGCTATGCCAAAAACATGTTGTAAAGGCGTATAAAGCAATCTGAACAACATGCCTCGCCCTTAGTCATTTCCTGTAAACTTTAAGTACAGTATTAAGAAATGGGCTGAGATTCTCCCTGTTGGGGATTTCATCTTTGCAAATGTCTAATTATTATTGCAGCAATATCAGAAACTGCTGAGATCAGCAAACATACCGGGAGTTTCATAAAACTTCCTTTTTCATCTATGGTAGCCTTTCGACCTCTCCATGTTGGACGCTCTGTGATACACAAACCTACGCTAATGATTAGCACATGTTGGATGGGGGGAAAAAATAGACAGTAAGAACTAGAACAAACTGAGTTTTAATTGTTGGGAGAGGCTGGAAATCAAATAATAAAAGAAGCTTTTGTGTTTTTAAAAGGACAAAGTTAAAATAAAGAGCATACATTAAAGTGTGCTTCCAAAGGGATTCATTAAATATTGATGAAGACTACAGGACTCAACATGACTTTAGCAGCAATGAGAGATGGGTTGGGTTACCAAGCATCTGTGTTTAATGGGAGGTCTGCACTTTTAGATATCTGGCTTTTCTTTTTATAAACTGAGAAGTGGGAGACTTCATGGAAGAACAGCAAGAGGCATAAAGAACTAAAGCCCTTTACTGTTTTTTATCATCCATAAAAAAAAAAGCTGTTAAAGCAGATGTAAAGCAAATCTGCAAATATCTCAGTTTTTAAATCTGCCGCTTTCACTAAAAATGACACCTGGTAATCTGGCCACGAAGGTCCTTCTTCTTTTATAAGGTGACAACACTCTGTCCTTGTCTCCCGATTTCCCTTCTTTTTTTTTTAAATATGTTACATAGTTACATAGTTGTTGAGGTTGAATAAAGACAATAGTCCATCCAGTTCAACCTGTGTAGGTGTGTGTGGCTGTAATCATCTCTCATACCCCTGAATGTTCTGATCCTTGAGATGTACGTCCAAGAGTCTTTTAAAAGCCACCATACTTCCCGCAGAAACCACCTCTTGTGGTAGAGAATTCCACAATCTTGTAGCTCTAACAGTAAAGAACCCCCTGCGTTGCCTAAAGGTTAAAATGCTTCTCCTGTAATTGCATTGTATGCCCTCAAGTCCTCATGCAATCCTATCGACTGAATAGCTTTTTTTCTATGCTGAGATCACCATTGAGGTATTTATAAATTGCTATCATGTCCCCTCTCAGGCGTCTCTTCTCCAGGGAGAATAAATCAAGTGATTGCAGACGCTCTTCATAATTAAGGTCGTCCAATCCCTTGAATAGAGCCCTTGCATAGAGCATAGAACATAGTACAACTTTGCAGAAACATGGCGTACATGCCATGGAAACATGGCGTACATGCCTTTTTCAATCCAAAACAAATATGCATAGCAGAATGCAGGCACTGGGTATATACATGGACTAAGATAGCGATAAAGTCAAAGACAAATGTAGGGAAGAAAAAAAAGGGGGGGGGTCGATACACTCGCATGATATGAGAAGAGAACATTAATCAACAATAACTAGGATGACTCTGTACTGGTCAAGAACAGGCTACCACCTAGATTAATAGTGTGTTTACATGACACTGTGGGGGAAAGAGAAAGGGGGTGGTAAGCCCATGAGAATCGAACCTGGGGGAAAGACGGTGGCTACTGTCCAGGGACCTAATAAAGGAGGTGAGATGTGGAGTAAGCGCCTTAGATCTTCAATTTCCCAAATGTGTTTGCTATTGAGGCTTGCAGGTCCCATTTTGTGTTTCGAAAAGAGGACATCAGTGTTGCTATTTCAGCGGAGGTAAAGGTACGTTCTATAAATGATTGCCATCTGGTAAAGAATCGTTTAGTGGAGATAAAGTTCCTGGTTTCCGTGTCTAGTTTTTCAGAGTATAACAGAGTTTTTAGATCGGTATACACCATGGAAATCAAAGGAGGAGTAGTCAAGGTCCATGTTTTTAGCATAGCTTTCTTGGCTGCCAATGTACATAAGTGGACCCATTGGGGTATATGTGTAATGCTTTTCTTTGATGTTGTTGTAACCGTGAGTGACCCCTCGTATCCGAAGAGTAGGAAGTGGGGTGACTTTTTGTCTGTCATTGATTGAATAAAGTCTAACACCTGATCCCAAAAAGAAGAAATTACATGGCATTGCCAAAATCTGTGTACTAAGGTTGGCCTGTTTTGACCACAATGGGGACATGTTGCCGTATTAACCGAGCCGATTTCCCGTCTGAGTTGTCACTCTTTTTTTGAGGACAAAGGTCCGCACATTTTTTGGGGAAGGCAGGAATGACAAAAAATAGGTAAACTTTTAAATGTGAAGATAAAAAAGCCCCCTGAAAGTAAATGTTTAGCAGAGGCACCCACATGGAGGTTGCTCTCTTTAGAAAGGGATATATGCAAAAGGACAATGAAAATCTTTGGTCTTTGGTCCAAATACATCCTAGTGACCACAAGGTTATTTCATAATAGGTACAGAATTGTGTCTTTTAGCATCTCCTCCAGACCTCCATGACTAAGGCCCGTGGGCGGGGCAGAATGCGTTGGAAGGGTGGACTGAACAGACCTGGGTTGAGGCTATTTTTATCTAAGTGACTGTCGGGTTTGTTGGTGTGCAGCGCTTTGCTGGATTTAGTGTACCAAGCTCTTCCCAGCCTGCACCCTTCAGTGTGGGTCACCAGATGAGATCGAAGTTTAGGAGCCTGGAGTGCAGTGTTAATTTCGTCGACTAAAACCGACTAAAACGTTTTCGTCGACTAACACAATTCAGATGACTAAAATACGACTAAAACTAAAATGGCATTTTAGTCTTAAGACTAAAATATGACTAAAACTAAAATGGCATTTTAGTCAAAAGACTATAACTAAAACTAAATCGAAATTTGCTGCCAAAAATTAACACTGGTGCATGCTGAAAGCATAAATAATAACATATTAGATTTTTCACTCCAGGACCAGCAGTAGTATATAATGAGTTTGGAAATTGTAGAGAAATGCTTAAATAATGCATTACAAATTATAATTGAACTACACCCATTTGATTATAGATGACTAAAATGAGTTTTAGTCGACTAAAATGTAGGGCGATTTAGTCGACTAAAATATACTGGAGTTTTAGTCGACTAAATACGACTAAAACTAAAACACTTGCAGAAGACTAAAATGGGACTAAAACTAAAATGCCATTTTAGTCCTAAGACTAAGACTAAAACTAAATTGAAATTTGCTGCCAAAATTAACACTGCTGGAGTGACACCTCTAATTTTCTGAATCTTTCAGCATCAACTTTCTTTGTGGATCTGGGAATCTGGTCACATGATATTTCAGGGTCACAAAGTAAGATAATGGGGTTGGGTAAAGAGAAGGCCCCCTGCGCTCTCACGTGAAAGATAAAGTGAGGGATAGCTGCTGCTCCTTGTTCAGCCTTACCAAAAACTGAATAAATAGAATAAAAAGAGGATGAAAGTGAAGCTGCACTTATCCAAAAAAATGTAGATAGAATAAGAAAATTATGTGAATAGATAAGTGAAGAAAACAAATGAATGAAGTGCTTACAATCCTGGTGATGAATAAATTAAATCTATAAACATAAATCAATGCAATTTGATAAAAAATCTAGAAGAAAATAGATAATGATGGTGAGGCAGTAGATGAGTTACAAAATAAGTGCACTAGATAATCTAAAAAACATACATAGATCAAAAGTCCATTAAAGTGAATCATGTGCCAAAAAACATGAATAATTAAAAATAATAAAATATGATAAAAAAAAAAATGTATAGTGATGGTGAAACAGTAGATGGGTGACACAATATATTAAGATTTGGCACGCTTAACCTCCCTGGCGGTATGATTATGTCAGGAATTCTGTACCAAAAGTGGTACAATTTTTTTCATGGAAATTTGGCGTTATGTATTATAGGCCTACAATTCTTAGTAATTACTGACTTAAACCTGACCAAAACAAGACTCTAGTAGACATCCCAGATGTGATAAATTTGAAACACAAACGCATTAATTATAATCTAATCAATAATATAATTGTATTATATAATATATAATATATATAATAAAATTATATTATTGATTAGATTATAATTCATAATTCATGCGTTATATACATATATATATATATATATATATATATATATGTGTGTGTGTGCATATATATATATATATATATATATATATATATATATATATATATATACACATATATATATATAATATAAATGTGTTATGTGTTTGTGTTTGGTGCAGCGTTTGAATTTCCCTCCCAGTTCCGCTCCCATGCAGCATTGCTGCTGCAGGGAACGGAACTAGGAAGTCATCAGAGCGACGGACGAGCGGCGGGGATCTCAGCTGGCGGTCACAGCAATGAGAGATCATTGCTGGATCGCCAGGAGAAGGTAAGAGACACCGCTGCGCGCTCTGCACATTCACCCCAAGCGTGACTCGGGGATACCGATCCTAGACTAAAAAATCCACCCCGAGTCATGCTCGGGGTTACCGCAAGGGAGGTTAAAAAATATATATAAAAAGTTCTTTCAAATGGCAATTAGCACCAATACCAATAGGCAGAGCGAGGCAAGCATGGGAGAAAGATTTGCAACGTACCCTGACTGACGAAGACTGGGATGACATCCATGCTTACATACACAAAGGATCTTTAAACGTGGTCATTCAGGAAAATGGATACAAGATCAGGTCCAAGGGTGTGCTGGAGGTGTGATTCGGAGGTGAGGACCTTAATAAACATTTGGTGGGGGGAGCGACAAGATTAAGCCTTTTTGGAAAATGGTTCATGACACCATAGCGGAAATCTCCACATATACACTGGACTTTACACGTGAGCAATATCTCTTGCACCATACCTCCTTATCGAAGAAACATTATAAACGTTCCTTAGCCATGTGGCCAGACTCTGCATCTTGGTACTCTGGCGATCGACTCGTGTCCCAATGGCATGGGACTGGTTTAAGAGGGTGAGTAACATAGAGGAGATGGAGGAACTGATCCATATTTCACAAGACCTTATACCGAAATATACTTCCACCTGGAGTTGCTGGGCTCACTTTAAAACAACCAACCGATACAAATTGCTATCTAGCTGAGAGGATGGTTCTGTGATTGGGGTGCGGTGAATACACCGGGAACCAGACTGGGATAACCCATTTTGTATCTGTGCTCCCTCCCCCCTTTTTCCTTCCTCCCCCCTTTTTTTTTGTCTCTCTCTTCTTCTCTCTTCTGGCTTTCCTTTTCTTCTTTCTACACTTAAACCCTTTGGGTTCTTAACTTATTTGGGTTGTTTTTTATTCTATTTGACATTACAACAGTTGGAAAATCACTCAGGTGAATGTCCAAGCTAGGAATCGGTCTACGCATACTTTGTTAGCACGTCCCCTAAGATCCGATGGTTACCTGGAGTCTACTGGCAACCCCCGTAGGCCTTCCATTTTGCTATCCACTGCTAGTTTCCTTGTATCTAAATACAACTGTTGCATAGCTACTGTTTCCTTATTTGTGTGTATGTCTTGTTCTGCCGCTGGGCAGTTTCACCTTTACTCTCAAATATGTTGCAAAAATTCTCTTTTACCTTACTTTATTTTCAATAAAAATTGTTTATGGGAAAAAAAAAAAAAGTTATTTTAAGTGAGTCTTGTGCCAGAAATTGTGGGTGATCTCCAATATGTGTTCAGTGAACAACCAAATAAGTGGCTCCAGCACCAGATGATAAAGCGGTGAATCAATAAATCAAGAAAGTTATCGGCAGGTTACATCCAAAAGACACAGAGCCTCCGTGTCTTTTGGATATAACCTACCGATTACCTGCAACTCAAATGTGAGTTATTATTGGTTTGTTTGTAACTAGACTACTTAGAAGATACTAAACCAGGAGAACCTCTTTTTTCTGTACTCCATTTGGAGTTTTTAGGGTGCTACAGTCTCCATCCTGGATATACTGCAGGAGTGCCAGAGGTTTTTTACATGCTGTATCCTTACAGCAATAAGGTAAGGATGTAGTACACCCACACTTGTATAAAGTACTCGAAACCCATACTTGAGTAAAAGTACAAGTGTTCGATCAAAAAGTGACTTCAGTAGAAGTGGAAGTGCTCTATCAAAAAGTGACTTGAGTAGAAGTACTAAAGTATTCAACATTTTTTGTACTTAAAGCGGAGTTCCGGCCATGAAAAAAAAAAATTTCACTAAAAATACCCCCGGGACAGTCAGGGCTAGTACATTCCACAATGGATAGCCTCTGATCTGTCCCAGTTCGCACTTACCTGCAAGAAGAAATACTCACCTTTAAAATTTCTTCTCCAGCGTTGCCATCTCGGATGTGGGCAGCTGAAGCCAGCGCGATCCTCTTCTGAGTCCTCTTCCGTGTCCTCCTCTCCCAGAATGCGCCTGCACCAGCCCCGTTCGTCACTTCCGGAAGAGACGAGTGGGGCCGGTGTCGGCACATTGATTCCTGGGAGAGATGACGTTCAGCTCCCAGGAATCATTGCAAGCCGGAAGTGACGGCGCGGGCCACGGCAGGAAGTGGAAGAACGGTAAGTAACTACTTGTAATACTTAAAGCGGAGTTCCGGCCACAAAATCGATTATGTCGATTTTGTGGCCGGAACTCCGCTTTAAGTATTACAAGTAGTTTTTTTTTAAATTATGCTACTCAAGTACTGAAAGTAAAAGTACCAGTAGTTTTTTTTTAAAAAATTGCTACTCAAGTACTGAAAGTAAAAGTACAAGTACTGTGTTATGTAGTTATTAAAGAAAGAAGTCAAAAGTTTGAACATCATATTGTTTTTTATTATTTCAAATGATTAACCTAAAGGACAATCACAATTCCTTTGGCTGTAACTTTTTGTAAACAAAAACATATAAAGTATGTCCCTCCCTTTCCCCTTTAAAGCATCCCTCCTTCTCTTCCCTGCATGTTTTTTTTTTCTCCACCGCTTATTGGTGCGCAAAATCATATATAAACCAATGTGATATACAACAATATATTCCAATAATGAAATAAAGGAAGAGTGTATGAAATCATAGTCAATAAAAAGTCCATATATATAATGCCATAATACCATATATATGTGACAAAACAAGATGAATATATTTTCAAAGGTGCAGGAATCAAAAATATGCTATTCCAAATAATAGGTGCAGACTCCCACCACCTTGTGGATTTCCCACCCGGCGGATGAAGGTAAATGCAAAATAATATCCAAATAGACTCTTCCAGTGAAACAAAACTGCAAAACCTGTGCTCTCAACTTCCAGTGAAAAAAGCAAAATCAGCCTCTTACCAGAAAAAAGGTCTATGTACGCTTGTGACTCTCCTTGGTTGGGGAAGGTTCTCTTTCCCCTTAACAGCAGATATGTAGACAATTTTATTTATACACACAGTAGCATTTATTTTCGTATGCGCTGATTTACACATGACATGAAATTCACATTTTTTGGCATATGATTCACTTTAATGGACTTTTGATCTATGTATGTGTAGCACCCTCCTTGATAGGTGCTAGCTAGGGAGCATAGTCTGCTCCATCTGCTTATCAGGGCAGCCTGATCAGTAGTTAGGCCTGTTGCATGTGTTCATGTGTGATTCATGAGGGGGTGTCCCCACTGTGTCCAATAGGGGAGCCTGTTGGACAGGGGAGGAAACCCAGCCAATGACACACAGGCTTTGTAACGGTCCCAGAGGGTTGGCACAGACAGTAGTGCATCCTGGGATACGTGATATAAGCCAAGGGCACATGTGACAGGGTGTCTTTGGGCGTAATGCCGGGTCCCAGGAGGAGGGTGGCGGCTGTCTCTCCTCCTGTTTGTTGAGGAAAGTGGTCACAGGCAGTCGGCCTAGTGAACCAGTGGTGTGGCTGAACCCAGAGGTCCAGTGCAACTGACTGTGGAGGTGAAGGCAGAGCAACTCTGGAAAAACAGTGTCCGTGAGTACAGGGGAGCTTGCCAAAGGGTCTGCCCAGGAAGGGGACCACCCCAGTGGCTAGAGTCAGCGGACGTTTGTCAGCACACAGGCAGCGAGAGTAAAGGGGGTGCCAAGTTGTTAACCCTGAAGAGAATATTCAAACAGTCAATTTTTCTTCACGTCTGTGGCAAGGTGAAGCAGCGGCCTTGCCACACACTACAGATAGTTGTCCTCAAGTTTGTGCACAGTTCCTAGTTGGAGTATCCCACTCATCCCTTCTCTCATCCCAGTTCCAAATAAAACAAAAAACCAAATACCCTGGACTGATTAATGTCTGAGCCAAGGACTGTTACTGCCATTTATCTACTGTCAGTTGCTAATGGTAACCCAGGGTAACCAGGAAAGTGTAATTCTCAGGAGCTCTCTAGGGGGCAGTGCTACATATGCTTTTTAGATTATATAGTGTATTTATTTTGTCACTCATCTACTGCCTCACCATCATTATCTATTATCTTCTAGATTTTTTTTTATCAAATTGCATTGATTTATGTTTATAGATTTAATTTATTTATCACCAGGATTGTAAGCGCTTCATTCATCTGTTTTCTTCACTTATCTATTCACGTCATTTTCTCATTCTATTTACATTTTTTTTTGGATAAGCTCAGCTTCACTTTCATCATCTTTTTAAGATAATGGGGTTATTTTATGTGACGGGAGTCACTTTGGGCCCGGGGTGACCAGGAAACTGGGGGGCACTGGAGATATGGTTTAGATGGCTCCAAATGGGACAATGATATTCAGGATGATGTCTCTCTTGAAATCCCTGTACATTGTGAGGTCCATGACCAGGAAGTACAACTCCTAATATGGGCATTCCAGGAAGTTCAATGTGGAGATGAACTGTCTATTGCTTAACGATGTTGCTTTTGTCTGAATAAGTAAATTGTCTGCTAAGGGATGTATTGACACTCAGAATAATGTGTATTGGGGGCTCGTTATGTAACCATTGTGCGATGTTGGGGGCTGGATTTGGGTCATTGTTCATGTAGTGATTGCATTACTTCTAACGTGTATATAAAGCATGTATTCCTTTTCAATAAAGAGTCTGATTCCTGCTTGACCGTCAATACAGAGCCTCGTCTTGTACTTGGGGGGGGGGGGGTTATTTCATATGGATTTCTTGTTTGGCTGAGTGGAGTGTCCGGTAGCTGCTTTTGTGTTCTGGAATGAAATGTCCTGAACAATTGTAACCCCTTTCATACCCGGGGTGTCATTACAATTTACTAAGGGCAAACAAGCCTTTCTCAACATTTTCAACACAGAAGAACCCTTGAAATACCTTTCCGGGCTCTGGGAACCCTTGCTAAAAAATGTTTTGTCTACAACTCATGAAACATTGGTGTGATGGTCAGTGGGAAGAATGCTCCTTACATTTGTGATCATTGGGAATAATTACCCCCTTACAGATAGCTAAAAAGATTAATGGTATCAGTGGGAACTTATCTGAGAGGCAGACATTGCTCATTGCTCAGGGAACCCTTAGCAACCTCTGGAGGAACATATGGAATCTTGATTGAGAAACCCTGCTCTATACAATGACCTGGATAAATGAGAACCTTGATAGTTCTAAAACCACTCTTTCTATTTCCTATAGTACAGTGCTCCCCAACCTTTTTATCGCCGCGGATCGGTAAACGTTTGATAATTTTTCCATGGCCTGCTTGTTTTAAAATCAGATAAAGTGCACAAATCCGGCAGCATACACTTAACTGTGCTCACACCTCACAATCGGAAACAATAAAAACATAAAATAGTGTTGAGCCAGATAAAATAACTGTGAAATATATATAAATCACAAAAGATGACTGTGCCCCCTTTCAATGCAGAGATGCCTGCGTGCCCCCTTTCAATGCAGAGATGCCAGCGTGCCCCTTTTCAATGCATAGAGACCAGCGTGCCCCCTCTCAATGCAGAGATGCCAGCATGCCCCCTTTCAATGCAGAGATGCCAGCGTGCCCCCTTTCAATGCAGAGATGCCAGCGTGCCTCCTTTCAATGCAGAGATGCCAGCATGCCCCCTTTCAATGCACAGAGACCAGCGTGCCCCCTTTCAATGCACAGAGACCAGCGTGCCCCCTTCAATGCAGAGATACCAGTGTGCCCCCTTTCAATGCAGAGATACCGGCCGCCACTGTGACAGTAAAATTATTTAAAGTTCCTCGGGCGGCCCTGTACCGTTTGATCCACAGACCGGTACCGGTCCGTGGCCCGGGGGTTGGGGAACACTGCTATAGTGAACCTGCTCCTCTCCTATTTAGAGAAAGCCCAAACCTCAGAAGGATTTCAAGGGATACCTATATGGCTACCTATATGGCTTGTCTTTAGCCCCAACTTTGTAGCTTAAACAGAAGATGGATACACTCCAAGTAGATGTTCTAGCAATCCACATTTATTCAATAAAATAAAGGCATATAGAAGCAGAAACTCTCTGACACAATTTACACAAAGTCCCTTTTGATCTCAGAACAGTGCCTAGCTTGAAACCCATCGGAGAATTCATCCTCCCATGTGCCCTTGTTTCCATTTGTTAGTTCAGCACTTTTACATTCTGCTCTTTCTTAGCCATTTTTCACATGTTTCATTGAACTTTGTTAGCTTAATAAAAGCTGTAAAATTGGAATTTGAGGAGAAGAAGTGCAGCTTTAGAGTACTATAAATGCAATTTATATAATTACTTACAAGCTGCCTAACCTTCCTATGAATGGGTTTGCCATTTTTGTTCTAATTCTCCACTTTTGCCACCGCTTATTTCACAAATTCTGCACTTTTGTGCTCAACCCCTTTAGACTTCTTCAACGTTTTTAATTCACTAGTCTGGAGGCTGACACTTTATAAACATTGGAGACAATAGCGAGTGAATTCAGTCAGCTCTCTGGATAAACTGATTTATTTTGGCTCTTCTCTATCAAGAGTAGGGATGTGCTGAATAATTTCAGCAAATTGATTTTGGCACAAGATTGCTGATGTCACTGCTAGCAACATTTTGCTGAGAGGGTAACTCTCAATTTTCGTTTATTAAACTGCTTAGGTGAAATTTTCTTGAAAAAAAAAAAAAGGTTATTTTTTTTAAAGAAAGTTTTTGAGTGCATTTAGGATAGTTAATGTATATTATTAATTGTGTATGTGTGTCACCGGCGCAGGCTAAACCTATAGTTGATAGCTAATGTGTGGTTTTCTAAACTCCTTAAAGGAGTGTGTACAAATAAACAGAATTTTATAGTAGCTGCGCTAACCGATCTGTGAATAATTATTAATGTCAATATCCACAAAAAAATCCACAAATAAAAATGATACAATATACATGTTCCAACACTGTTACCCAACAAATTGTGATGAAATAAAAATGTTTGTGTGTGTAACGCTACCCCTGCAGGAGCCGCCTAAGTATAACGAGTCCTGCACGCTGCCTTTCAACCCCAAGAACAAGCTCCACCCCACTGGCACACCTGGTAATTTTAGAGTCTATGCACCTTTGGCTGAATAAGAGGAAACTCAGTCTTGTCAGCTAACTGCACACTGGTTCCTTGGAAACTGTCAGGGATCCCTAGCTTCCACTCTAGTAGTACATTGGTGCGAGAGGTCTCTTGGTCTTGTCTAACATCAATTACCAATGCCTTCCTGTCTGAGACCAAGGTCTTCACCACCTGGCTGATCTGCTCTTCAGTCCAGGTCTCCCCAGGAAGCTCAATCACCATGCTAGATTCTGGGCAGGCGCTTCTTCACCACACCACTGGGCCACAGTGACAGGGTCCATCTCGGTGTCTGTAGGGGCTCTGTCTTGAGAAGTTGCTTGCAGGGTAGTGGAATATATCCCGGACGAGCCCCCACATGTAGCGCTACCCCCGCAGGAGCCACTTAAGTATAACGAGTCCTGCACTCTGCCTTTCAACCCCAAGAACAAGCTCCACCTACTGGCACACCTGGTAATTTTAGAGTGTATGCACCTTTAAGAAACACATTGACACAAATGGAATTACGTTTTGTGATTTTACTTTAAACGATAAATCAATATAACTTATTGATAACAAATATAACTTGATAATAACAAAGTTTAGCAGTAGAGATGTATAGAACTGTTCGCCGGCGAACAGTTCCCGGCGAACTTAGCATGTTCGCGTTCGCCGCTGCCGGCGAACATATGCGATGTTCGGTCCGCCCCCCATAAGACATCATTGAGGCAAACTTTGACCCTGAACTTTACAGTCAGCAGACACATTTCCAGCCAATCAGCGTACCTCCCTCCCACACCCTCCCACCTCCTATAAATAAGCAAGGGCAGCATCCATCTTAGATCATTCTGAAGCAGTGTGTGTAGTGAGAATAGGGAGAGAGCTGCTGCTGCTGCTGCTGCTGTTAAGCTAGGGACAGTTAGTCAGTGTTCCTGGTCTTGCAGTGTTCTTGGTCCACTACTGCTGTAATATCAGCACCCCAAAAAGCCCTTCTAAGGGCTGGTATTTGTGTTTTTTTTTTTTTTATATATATATATATATATATATATACCTAGCGTCCCCAAAAGCCCTTTTAAGGGCTGGTAATTGAGTTGTTTCTTCATATATATATATATCTATATCTATCTAGTGTCCCCAAAAGCCCTTTTAAGGGCTGGTAATTGAGGATTTTTTTATTTTTATATATATACATATATATATATATATAGTGTCCCCAAAAGCCCTTTCAAGGGCTGGTAAGGTAATAGATTTTTTTCTTTATATATATATATATATATATATATATCTATTGTACACTGCAGTTGCCTGCCCGCTGTGTGTGAGAGGCCACAGACCTACCACAGACTGTACTGTGTGCACACCACACTCATTTCGGGTGGCACAGGCACAGTACCTGGCATTTTAAAAAATATTTTTTTTTTCTCTGTCATAATTGCAGTGAGTGCTGTGTCAGGTCCACAGAGTGCACTGTACCCACTGCAGTGCACTGCCCACCACTGATATATATACGTTGGCACAGCATCTTGTTGCAATAAATTGAAAAAAAAAATATTTTTTATTATTGCAGTTGCCTGGGCTGCCAGTGACTGTCAGGTCCACAGAGTGTACTGTGCCCACTGCAGTGCCACTGTGTGCCCACCCACCACTGATATATAAGGTGGCACAGCAGCTTGCAAAGTAAAAAAAATATATATATTTTTTTAAATTGCAGTTGCCTGGGTGCCAGTGACTGCTGTCAGGTCCACAGAGAGTGTACTGTGCCACTGCCCACCCACCACTGATATATAAGGTGGCACAGCAGCTTGCAAAGTAAAAAAAATATATATATTTTTTTAAATTGCAGTTGCCTGGGTGCCAGTGACTGCTGTCAGGTCCACAGAGAGTGTACTGTGCCACTGCCCACCCACCCACCACTGATATATAAGGTGGCACAGCAGCTTGCAAAGTAAAAAATATATATATATTTTTTTAAATTGCAGTTGCCTGGGTGCCAGTGACTGCTGTCAGGTCCACAGAGAGTGTACTGTGCCACTGCCCACCCACCACTGATATATAAGGTGGCACAGCAGCTTGCAAAGTAAAAAAATATATATATATTTTTTAAATTGCAGTTGTCTGGGTGCCAGTGACTGCTGTCAGGTCCACAGAGAGTGTACTGTGCCACTGCCCACCCACCACTGATATATAAGGTGGCACAGCAGCTTGCAAAGTAAAAAAAAATATATATATTTTTTAAATTGCAGTTGCCTGGGTGCCAGTGACTGCTGTCAGGTCCACAGAGAGTGTACTGTGCCACTGCCCACCCACCACTGATATATAAGGTGGCACAGCAGCTTGCACTCATAGTACAACAGTAACAACACATTAAAATAAAAATGACAGGCAGAGGCAGGCCACCCCGCAAGGGCCGTCGTGGTCGTGGTGCTGTGATTTCCTTAGGCTCTAGAATAATGCCCAGTGTTCAGAGGCCACCACAGCCCCTGAACTCAAAAAATTCTGAGGCCATAGTTGACTGGCTTACACAGGACACCCAATCGTCTACAGCTTCCGCTCGGAACCTTAATGCACCATCCTCCTCCAGCTCAGCTTCGGGCACCTCTCAATTTACCACTCGCCAGCCCGCCGGCACCACCACCAACACTAGCACCACAGCCGCTTCACTTGATCCGTCAGAGGAGTTATTTTCACATCAGTTTGAAGAAATAAGTGATGCGCAACTATTAGTGCCAGAGGATGTAGATAACGGGGATATGTCTCAGTCAGGCAGCATTATACACATGGACGTACATTGTGATGATGATGATGTTGTACCTGCTGCTGCTGCCTTTGCTGAGTTGTCAAGTGAAGCGGCTGATGATGACGATGTGTCTGTGGATGTCACCTGGGTGCCTGCTCGAAGAGCAGAAGAAGAGGGGGAAAGTTCAGATGGGGAGACAGAGAGGAGGAGGAGACGAGTTGGAAGCAGGGGGAGGAGGTCATCGCAAGGAGCTAGTGGCGCAGTCAGACAGCATGTAGATTCGGCACCCGGGGTCAGCCAGACAGCACGCCAATCAACGCAAGCTGTTGCCACCAACAGAATGCCGTCCTTGCAAAGCTCAGCAGTGTGGCATTTTTTTTGTGTGTCTGCCTCTGATATCAGGGATGCCATTTGTAACCTGTGCCAAAAGAAACTGAGTCGTGGGAAGTCCAACACCCACCTAGGTACAACTGCTTTGCGAAGGCACATGATCTCACATCACAAACGCCTATGGGATCAACACATGAGTAAAAGCAGCACACAAACTGAAAGCCACCATCCTCCTCCTGGTCCAGCATCTTCAGCCACGTCAACCACTGCTGTCCTCCATGCCCCCTATCAACAACCCGCCCCTCCGCCTCTCACCTTCAGCAGTTCCTGCTCGTCACCTGCCCACAGTCAGGTGTCTGTGAAGGAAATGTTTGAGCGCAAAAAGCCAATCTCGCAGAGTCACCCCCTTGCCCGGCGTCTGACAGCTGGCTTGTCGGAACTCTTAGCCCGCCAGCTTTTACCATACAAGCTGGTGGAGTCTGAGGCCTTCAAAAAATTTGTCGCTATTGGGACACCGCAGTGGAAGGTACCCGGCCGAAATTATTTTTCACAAAAGGCAATCCCCAACCTGTACTCTATTGTGGAAAAAGAAATCATGTCACGTCTGGCACACAGTGTTGGGGCAAGGGTCCATCTGACCACTGATAGCTGGTCTGCAAAGCACGGTCAGGGCAGGTATATAACGTACACTGCGCATTGGGTAAACCTGCTGGCGGCTGCCAAGCATGGAATGCGTGGCTCTGCTGCAGAGGAGTTGGTGACACCGCCACGACTTGCAGGCAGGCCTGCTGCCACCTCCTCTACTCCTCCTACTCCATCCTCTTTGCTAACCTCCTCGGCTGAGTCCTCTTCTGCTGTTGCGTCTTGCTCCACACCAACTGCACCCCCCCAGCTCCCCAGGGGCTATTCCACATGCCGGATACGACAGTGTCACGCTGTCTTGGGGTTGACTTGCCTGAAAGCAGAGAGTCACACCGGACCAGCACTACTGTCCGCCCTGAATGCACAGGTGGATCAGTGGCTGACCCCGCACCAACTGGAGATCGGCAAAGTGGTGTGTGACAACGGGAGCAATTTGTTGGCGGCATTGAATTTGGGCAAGTTGACACATGTGCCGTGCATGGCACATGTGTTGAATCTGATTGTGCAACGTTTTGTGCAGAAGTACCCAGGCTTACAGGACGTCCTCAAGCAGGCCAGGAAGGTGTGTGGCCATTTCAGGCGTTCCTACACGGCCATGGCGCACTTTGCAGATATTCAGCGGCGAAACAACATGCCAGTGAGGCGCTTGATTTGCGACAGCCCGACACGTTGGAATTCAACACTGCTAATGTTCGACCGCCTGCTCCAACAAGAAAAAGCGGTCAACGAGTATTTGTATGACCGGGGTGCTAGGACAGCCTCTGCGGAGCTGGGTATTTTTTTGCCACGCTACTGGACGCTCATGCGCAATGCCTGTAGGCTCATGCGTCCTTTTGAGGAGGTGACAAACCTAGTGAGTCGCACTGAAGGCACCATCAGCGACATCATCCCATATGTTTTTTTCCTGGAGCGTGCCCTGCGAAGAGTGCTGGATCAGGCCGTAGATGAGCGTGAAGAGGAAGAGGAAGAGTTGTGGTCACCATCACCACCACCAGAAACAGCCTTACCATCGATTGCTGGACCTGCGGCAACACTGGAAGAGGAGTGTGAGGAAGAGGAGTCAGAGGAGGAATGTGGCTTTGAGGAGGAGGAACACCAACCACAGCAGGCATCCCAGGGTGCTCGTTGTCACCTATCTGGTACCCGTGGTGTTGTACGTGGCTGGGGGGAAGAACACACCTTCAATGACATCAGTGAGGACGAGGAATTGGACATGAGTAGCTCGGCATCCAACCTTGTCCAAATGGGGTCTTTCATGCTGTCATGCCTGTTGAGAGACCCTCGTATAAAAAGGCTGAAGGAGAACGACCTGTACTGGGTGGCCACGCTACTAGACCCCCGGTATAAGCAGAAAGTCTGTGACATGTTACCCAATTACCGGCAGTCGCAAAGGATGCAGCAGCTACAAAATAAGTTAAAAACTATGCTCTACACAGCGTATAAGGGTGATGTCACAGCACAACGGGAATCCAACAGGGGAAGAGGTGAAAGTAATCCTCCTCCTACCACCACAACCACGCCGGCAAGGACAGGACGCTTTACAGACGTCTTGTTGATGGAGGACATGCGGAGCTTTTTTAGTCCTATGCATCGCCACAGCCCTTCGGGGTCCACCCTCAGAGAACGACTCGACCGACAGGTAGCAGACTACCTTGCCTTAACTGCAGATATCGACACTCTGAGGAGCGATGAACCCCTTGACTACTGGGTGTGCAGGCTTGACCTGTGGCCTGAGCTATCCCAGTTTGCCATTGAACTTCTGGCCTGCCCCGCTTCAAGTGTGCTGTCAGAAAGGACCTTCAGCGCAGCAGGAGGTATTGTCACTGAGAAGAGAAGTCGCCTAGGTCAAAAAAGTCTTGATTACCTCACGTTTATTAAGATGAATGAGGCATGGATCCCGAAGGGACTGACAGTGGGGGATGCATTTGACTAAAAAAGGCCTGGTGATGACTGAGATGCCTTGGCCTAAAAATGGTCCACACGCTGCTGTATATAATCATTCTCTGCATGCCGGATGACTTACGTGACGTCTCCGCCACCAACTACGGTTCAAGCAGCAATGTTTTAGTGCACTTTCTGCCTTAAAACCTCAATTTTTCAGGCCGCTGCTACAGCAGCGGCTGCAACAATACCTACTTTTTCATGCATGTGTACATGCCTAATTTTTCTGGCCTCTGGTGCTACACTGTGGCTGCAAAAAAACAAAAAACAAAAAAAAAGGCACATACATGTGTCAATTCCCCTTCGTGATCGTTACCTTGTCGTGGTGAAGGGGCTTGCGTATCACAATGAAGCGATCACCTCTAGGATTGTGTTGGCACACCCCAGATGATAAGGTCGTTGCTTCATTGTGTACAGACCAAAAGCGATCCGCAGGATAATTTTTCATAAAAAAAAACATTCATTTTCTTTCATTCTTTCTGCGGAGCTGGGTATTTTTTGGCCGCGTTACTGAATGCTCATGAACAATGGCTGTAGGCTCATGCGTCCTTTTGCGGAGATGACAACCCTGGTGGTCAGTCGAACCCAAGGCAACATCATCGACCTCATCCCATATGCGTTTTTTCTGGAGCGTGCCCTGCGAAGAGTACTGGATCAGGCTGTAGATGAGCATGAAGAGGAAGAGTTGTGGTCCTCATCACCACCAGAAGCAGCCTTGTCGTTGTCAATTGCTGGACCTGTGGCAACGCAGAGAGAGGAGTCTGAAGAAGAGAAGTCAGAGGAGGAAGGTGGCTTTGAGGAGGTGGAATACCAGCCACAGCAGGCGTCCCAGGGGGCTTGTTCTCACCTTTCGGGGACCCTTGGTGTTGTATGTGGCTGGGTGGAGGAAGAGACCTTCAATGATGTCAGTGAGGACAAGGAACGGGACATGGCTAGCTTGGTATCCAACCTTGTGCAAATTGGGAGTTTGCGGTTGTGCAAATGGACTGACTGACTGTTAAACGGGGAGTTTGGTCTGTCAGAGTTTGGTCTGTCACTGTGAAGCGGGCAACGGGCGTAACCCTTACACTACTTGACCGATAAAACATCATACCTGATCGTATTCACACACTGGATGTTTTAGTGCTGGTTTACACTGCCGCTACCACTAAAGTAGCGTCGCTTCCAGTGCGACTTTGGCGCGACTTAGCGCGACTTTGGCGCGACCTCATCGCGAGGTGACTTTTTATTTGGCCAATCACAATATCATGTTTTGTTACCGTCACCTAATTTCCTTTTCCTGTTTTTTGTTTTACATATTTCCCCATGTGTGCAGTGTTGTCTGTGTCATAGCTCAACTGATAGGCATGTTTGCCTTGGCATATCATATTTCAGCTTGCCAGAAAGAAAAAAAGACAGCTGGAAAGACACTGCATTAGTTTTCTACTAAAAATCATAAGAAAAATGCTGTTTTTTAGGGGTTCTGGAAATGCTACAGATCTGAAACTTGACAGGTACACTTTTGTGACCCCCCAGACACTAAATACAAAAAATGACATGCCTGCCTAAAAAAATGCCCGATAAATGCCTGCAAGAGAAAAAGACAGCCGCAGAGAAGCCGTATTCCTGAAAATATAAGAAAAATGCTGTTTTTTAGGGGTTCTGGACATGCTACAGATCTGAAACTTGACAGGTACACTTTTGTGACCCCCCCAGACACTAAATACAAAAAATGACATGCCTGCCTAAAAAAATGCCCGATAAATGCCTGCAAGAGAAAAAGACAGCCGCAGAGAAGCCGTATTCCTGAAAATATAAGAAAAATGCTGTTTTTTAGGGGTTCTGGACATGCTACAGATCTGAAACTTGACAGGTACACTTTTGTGACCCCCCAGACACTAAATACAAAAAATGACATGCCTGCCTAAAAAAATGCCCGATAAATGCCTGCAAGAGAAAAAGACAGCCGCAGAGAAGCCGTATTCCTGAAAATATAAGAAAAATGCTGTTTTTTAGGGGTTCTGGACATGCTACAGATCTGAAACTTGACAGGTACACTTTTGTGACCCCCCAGACACTAAATACAAAAAATGACATGCCTGCCTAAAAAAATGCCCGATAAATGCCTGCAAGAGAAAAAGACAGCCGCAGAGAAGCCGTATTCCTGAAAATATAAGAAAAATGCTGTTTTTTAGGGGTTCTGGACATGCTACAGATCTGAAACTTGACAGGTACACTTTTGTGACCCCCCCAGACACTAAATACAAAAAATGACATGCCTGCCTAAAAAAATGCCCGATAAATGCCTGCAAGAGAAAAAGACAGCCGCAGAGAAGCCGTATTCCTGAAAATATAAGAAAAATGCTGTTTTTTAGGGGTTCTGGACATGCTACAGATCTGAAACTTGACAGGTACACTTTTGTGACCCCCCAGACACTAAATACAAAAAATGACATGCCTGCCTAAAAAAATGCCCGATAAATGCCTGCAAGAGAAAAAGACAGCCGCAGAGAAGCCGTATTCCTGAAAATATAAGAAAAATGCTGTTTTTTAGGGGTTCTGGAAATGCTACAGATCTGAAACTTGACAGGTACACTTTTGTGACCCCCCAGACACTAAATACAAAAAATGACATGCCTGCCTAAAAAAATGCCCGATAAATGCCTGCAAGAGAAAAAGACAGCCGCAGAGAAGCCGTATTCCTGAAAATATAAGAAAAATGCTGTTTTTTAGGGGTTCTGGACATGCTACAGATCTGAAACTTGACAGGTACACTTTTGTGACCCCCCCAGACACTAAATACAAAAAATGACATGCCTGCCTAAAAAAATGCCCGATAAATGCCTGCAAGAGAAAAAGACAGCCGCAGAGAAGCCGTATTCCTGAAAATATAAGAAAAATGCTGTTTTTTAGGGGTTCTGGACATGCTACAGATCTGAAACTTGACAGGTACACTTTTGTGACCCCCCAGACACTAAATACAAAAAATGACATGCCTGCCTAAAAAAATGCCCGATAAATGCCTGCAAGAGAAAAAGACAGCCGCAGAGAAGCCGTATTCCTGAAAATATAAGAAAAATGCTGTTTTTTAGGGGTTCTGGACATGCTACAGATCTGAAACTTGACAGGTACACTTTTGTGACCCCCCAGACACTAAATACAAAAAATGACATGCCTGCCTAAAAAAATGCCCGCTAAATGCCTGCAAGAGAAAAAGCCAGCCGCAGAGAAGCCATATTCCTGAAAATATAAGAAAAATGCTGTTTGTTAGGGGTTCTGGACATGCTACAGAGCTGAAAATTGACAGGTACACTTTTTAGACCCCCCAGACACTAAATACAAAAAATGACATGCCTGCCTAAAAAAATGCCCGCTAAATGCCTGCAAGAGTAAAAGCCAGCCGCAGAGAAGCCATATTCCTGAAAATATAAGAAAAATGCTGTTTTTTAGGGGTTCTGGACATGCTACAGAGCTGAAACTTCACAGGTACACTTTTTAGACCCCCCAGATGCTAAATCCAAAGAAATTTTTTATTTTTATTTTTTTTTAATTTTTCCAATAATTGGCTCTCTATCAAAAAATTATAATTTTTAAGAACTTTTTTTTGCGTGATCCCTCTCCGGCATGCCACAGTCCAGGTGTTAGTCCCCTTGAAACAACTTTTCCATCACTATTGTGGCCAGAAAGAGTCCCTGTGTGTTTTAAAATTCGCCTGCCTATTGAAGTCTATGGCGGTTCGCCCGGTTCGCCGGTTCGCGAACATTTGCCGATGTTCGCGTTCGCCGTTCGCGAACCGCGAATTTTAGGTTCGCGACATCACTATTTAGCAGTATCAGTCAGCTGAACCCCACCTAACACAGTGAGGCTCAATGGACTGACACCATGAAGGTGAATATTCAGCAAAAAGGGTAATTTATCACATGGATAATGCAAACAAACTATATCATTAGCTAAACCTGTCAATGTTATTGCAACATCCATTAACTTACAACTCTAACTGAAGACCTCTGGAATCAACTCTAGCAATATCTAATCCTCACTAATATTGACTCAATAGAATTATAATAGGTCCCCTTTAAGATAGCAGGTGCTGAAGTCCCTCTCCTAGCAAGGCCTTTCTAAGTCTTCGCCGGCAGTTGGAGCTCTTATCACTATTCAGCGTGATATTTGTAATCACAGGGCAATAGTGTATGTGTGATCCTATCTGCAATCAGGGTGTCATAGATGAAGATTTATACTTGGGATTAGGATTACACAAGGCGCTCTTCCATCTGTCGGTGTCCACTTGTGTTTATCCTGTAACCCGGGCGATGTGCTCTCCAATGCTCCTGCATCACTGGGAGTGATAGGTACCTGGCTGTCCCGGTCAGTCAGTTCAGCTTCACCCGCCATCATACTCAGCTCCACTGGATCTTTCACCACTGTGTGATTACCAGCATCCGCACCGCTGAAGATGGGCTCCGCTCTTTCTCTAGGCCGCTCGCCCTGGGCCTCCATCACCAACAGTGTCCCGACACATCTCTCAGGCTGACCTCTCCTCGCTGAGTCCAGGAAGCAAGAGAGAGAGCACACTGTGAAGCAGATAGGTTTATAGGCTCTCCTATGGTCCTTAACTCCCCCAAGGCTCCCTGGGAGTACAGGTCCTTCAGCAATCCAGATCACAGACTCTTCCCAGTACAGAACTATATCTCCCACGATCCAGTTCTTCCACTTCCTGTGAGAGGCCGATCCCCTTCTGAAAGCAGCCTTAAAGGGGCACACTAGCAGTTTCAACAATAATGATAAACATGCATATATATATATATAGTGGTAGTCCGCTATATGTATATTAAAATAAAAATAAATATATAAAAATGTAAAAAAAAGTATATTAATCCATTCCATGCCAAATGTGTAAAGCTGCTCATATGATGATACACCCATCCATGCATGCTATTATCCACCACCTTCCAAACTTCACACTCACCAGATGGCAGAACAATACGTGTCTAAACAATATAAACGTCTCCCAGTTTGCCACGACATTCCACTGACACAGTTCCGGTGTGATATTGCAATCCCAGGTCTATCCACTGATTTATTATTTGGTAAAATTGGCTCCCCTCTCATGCACTCATGTAATTAACCACTTGCCGACCGGCCGCCTCAGATATCCTGCGGCAGCCTGGCTCGGCTGCGTAAACCGCTCCTGGGGGCACGCGTGCGCATCCGGAGGCATGTGCCGGCCCCTATTAGGCAGCAGGGAAAACGAGCCACGGGGGGCGGCAGCCACGATTGCCACCGGGCACCCGCGATCGCTCCCTGTGGAGAGAGAATGACGGTCTGCTGTTGCAAACACAGCAGACCGTTATTCTCTCTGGAATGAACACAGAGCGCCTGTGATCCTCCTATTTAGGATCACAGGTCTCTGTGTTGATTCCACAAGTCCCTCCCCTATACAGTTAGAAAACACTCCCCTAGGCTCACATGTAACCCTTTGATCATCCCTGGGTTAACCCCTTCCCTGCCAGTGTCATTATTACAGTAACAGTGCATATTTTTAGCACTGATTACTGTAGTAATACCACTGGTCCTCCCAAAAATATCAGTTAGGGGTCCGATCTGTCCACCGCAATGTCCCGCTAAAAATCGCAGATCGCCACCATTACTAGCAAACAAATAAAAATGACATAAATCTTTCCCCTAGTTTTTAGACACAATAACTTGTGCAAAGCAATCAATATACATTTATTGGGATTTTTTTTTTTTTTTACCAAAAATATGTAACAGAATACAAATTGGCCTAAGAGAATGGAAAAACTGATTTTTATTTTATTTAATTTTTGGGAATGTTATATAGCAGGATGTGGAAAATATTGTTTTTTTTTTTTTTTCAGAATTGTTGCTCTTTTTTTGTTTATAGCGCAAAAACAAAAAAATTGCACAGATGATCAAATACCACCAATAGAAAGCTCTATTTGTAGGAAAAAAGGACATTGATTTTATTTGGGTACAGCGTCGCACGGCAGCGCAATTGTCCATTAAAGTCATGCAGTGCCGAATCGCAAAAAATAGCCTGGTCATTAAGGGGGCAAATCCTTCCGGTCCAGAAGTGGTTAATGATATGCGATAATGATCCGGGTCGATGACTCGTTGCTCCTCCACCAGATGTAAGGTGTTGTAGGCATATACTTTCATGGAACTCTAATTGACGACAGCGACTTTGTCGGGACGACATCAGGGATGAAAACAAACAAGTAAGCAAACTATGTGTGAACAACGTAGCAAAAAATTCTCATGGATTTACTTCCGAATAACAAGTTAATTAACACGGGCCCTTGCGAACGCTTACAGCTCCTCTACTTGTGGCAGAATAATAATCTTTCTTGCTTGTAGCTTCTCAAGCATGCGTGGAACATTTCAACACATTGCGTCGCGTGTAGCGCCCAAAATAGAACATCCGACTTGTACACACGGCAATATGGAATATTAAGAAGATTTATAATTAATTCTCCAGCTTGTAGTTTCAGCTCGGGTCTTTTTTAAAATGCATTTCTTTCTTAGAAAGTAAAAAAAAAAAAAAAAACTGCATGAGAAGTTGAGACGATCAATTTAATTTGTAGCGTGGAGGAAGAAAAAAAAAAAAGAAATGGCTTTGCAAATGACGGCTCTCCTTCTAGTCAGCCAGTGAACTGAATATTTGGTTTAAGGATTAGTTCGACTTAGGTTCTGAGTTGAGTTAAAATAGCAAAGACTGTTCTGCTGTGACACTGTGAGCCAAGCTATTAACCATCCATCAACAGCGGGGAATTCAGATTCTCAGATGGATTATTTTGGGGGTTGAGGCTGCCATCGCTATATAAAGTGAGCCGTTTCTTTCAAACCTGCTCTGTTTTTAAAGCAAGGACGGCTCCAGGAGTTTGCTTTCAAGTCGTGTTTCATTACCTGGCTACATAGTGAGTCCCAGAGAGGTATTTTAAGAATAGTGTAAAATTGTACTTTCAGCAAACAATACATACAGTATATAGGAGCCACTTAACCTGCCATTAGATTTGTAATTCTGGTACAGCCCAATCTTTCAGTCTAGAACAGTGCTCCCCAACCTTTTTATTGCCGTGGACCTGTAAATGTTTGATAATTTTTCCGTGGCCCGCTTGTTTTAAAATCAGATAAAGTGCACAAATCCGGCAGCTTACACTTAACTGTGCTCACACCTCACAATCGGAAACAATAAAAACATAAAATAGTGTTGCGCCAGATAAAATAACTGTGAAATATATATAAATCACAAAAGATGACTGTGCCCCCTTTCAATGCAGAGATGCCAGCGTGCCCCCTTTCAATGCACAGAGGCCAGCGTGCCCCCTTTCAATGCAGAGTTGCTAGCGTGCCCCCTTTCAATTGCAGAGATGCCAGCGTGCCCCCTTTCAATGCAGAGATGCCAGCGTGCCCCCTTTCAATGCAGAGATGCCAGCGTGCTCCCTTTCATTGCAGAGATGCCAGCGTTCCCCCTTTCAATGCAGAGATGCCAGCGTTCCCCCTTTCATTGCAGAGATGCCAGTGTGCCCCCTTTCAATGCAGAGATGCCAGCATGCCGCCTTTCAATGCACAGAGACCAGCGTGCCCCCTTTCAATGCAGAGATGCCAGCGTGCCCCCTTTCAATGCAGAGATGCCAGAGTGCCCCTTTCAATGCAGAGATGCCAGCGTTCCCCCTTTCAATGCAGAGATGCCAGTGTGCCCCCTTTCAATGCACAGAGACCAGCGTGCCCCCTTTCAATGCAGAGATGCCAGAGTGCCCCCTTTCAATGCAGAGATGCCAGCGTTCCCCCTTTCAATGCAGAGATGCCAGTGTGCCCCCTTTCAATGCACAGAGAACAGCGTGCCCCCTTTCAATGCACAGAGACCAGCGTGCCCTCTTTTAATGCACAGAGACCAGGGTGCCCCCTTTCAATGCAGAGATGCCAGCGTGCCCCCTTTCAATGCAGAGATGCCAGAGTGCCTCCTTTCAATGCAGAGATGCCAGCGTGCCCCCTTTCAATGCACAGAGACCAGCATGCCCCCTTTCAATGCACAGAGACCAGCGTGCCCCCTTCAATGCAGAGATGCCAGCGTGCCCCCTTTCAATGCAGAGATACCGGCCGTCACTGCGACAGTAAAATAATTTAAAGTTCCTCGGGCGGCCCGGTACTGTTTGATGGGGGGTTGGGGAACACTGGTCTAGAAGACCTGATTTTTCTCTGCTGCAGTAAAGTAACTCTTACAGGTCTTGTCCCTCCCCCAACCTGTGACAGGACAGTAAAAGGAGTGGCATCAATAAACTTAAGAAAGTAAAGAGCAGCTCCTATAGGTTTGGGATTTTGAAGGCAATAATATGTAGCACCCTCCTAGATAGGTGCTAGTAAAAAGAATTTACATGCTCCATCTGCTTATCAGGGGAGCCTGATCTGTTAGTTATGCCTGTTGCATGTGTCCAGGTGTGAGTCACTTGGTCTGAGGGAGTGTCCCCACTGTATCCAATAGGGGAGCCTGTTGGACAGTGGAGGAAACACAGCCAGTGGCAAACGGGCTTTTGTGGCAGTCTCAGTGGGAGGGCACCACTGCAGTGCATCCTGGGAGTAACCATAAAAGCTGAGGGCACATGTGACAGGGCGTCTTTGGCGGGAAGCAGAGTCCCAGGAGGAGGGTGACGATTGTCTCTCCTTCTGCAGTCTGAGGAAAGTGGTCACAGGCAGTTGGCCTAGTGAGCCAGGTGTGGAGCTGAGCCTTGAGGGTCCTGGTGAAGCTGACGGTGGAGCTGTGGGCAGAGTCACCTGGGAAAAACAGTGTCCATGAGTACCAGGGGGCTTGCCAAGGGGTCTGCCCAGGAAGGGGGACCACCCCGGTGAAGTCAGTGGACAGAAGGTCAGCTCACACAGTTAGTGAGTAAAGGGGGTGCCAAATAGAACCCTGAAGAGTGTAAAGGGGGTGTCAAGTGGAACCCTGAAGCATAATCAACTAAGTAATTCACCTTTTAAGCACTTCACTTCAGTGGCAAGGTGAAGCAGTGGCCTTGCCGCACTCAACATAGTTAGAAGTCCGCAAGTTTGTGCATAGGTACAAAGTTGGATTATCCCACTCATCCCTTCTCCCATCCCAAGTTCTAAAATAAAAACAACAAAAAAACAAATCCCCTGGACTGTTTACTGACTGAGCCAAGCACTTACAGTCTTAAGAATTCACCAGTTGTTGCTATGGGTAACCCAGGGGAATCCGCTTCAAGCAGCTCCCAAGGGAGTAGTGCTACAAATAAATAAAATTATACTAAAAATTATTATTTATTAATTCATAGAAAAGAAAAAAGAAAAAAAAAAAAAGACATTCATAAAATATACATAATAGAGGTATTGACAACAAAATCACAGATAAGTATCAAAAACGTATAGTGTAGTGGTGTTAATTTTCACCCAGCCAGAAAAACCCCAAGAAAATGGGATTTCCGGATATTTGGAACAGAAGGTCCACAGAAGGAGGGAATGTCCCGTTGGAAATTCTGAAGAATCATTTGATATACTTCCCAAATTCCACAAGCTGTGTGCCAGAAATCAGAATCGTCGCTGTCGTCACTTTCCATACCTGATGGTGAATTTTGCCATGAATCGCTATCACTCAGTTCTTCAAATAACTCCGTTTCTCTGTCACTGTTTCACAGTTTGTCTAAAAGCGATTTTTCGCAAAAAGAACGCTTTTTGGACGCCATGGTCATTCTCTATTTTCCAGGCACAAAGAACTGGAAAAGCACAGGCAGGGCACTGGAAAAGTCACCAGGTGAAATCCTGTGGTGAAATGGGATGATACAGTGTAATGCGTTAGGATCACAGCTTTGCATCATCTCATTTGGTGTATTTACATTTTTGAATTTGCTGCCGGTTCCACCCCCCCCTGCGTCGCAACGCTCGCTTCGAAGGGAACTGGAAGACAGGCGCCGACATCTGCCGAGCACAGAGCGGGGAAAGAGTGGGAGGACGGCAGGGGAGGACGGCGGGGGATCGCAAGGAAGGTAAGTGTGGCTCGGGGTTACCGCTTTTGGTACTGAAAATAAACCCCGAGCCACACTCGGGAATACCGCTAGGGGGGTTAATGAAGAAAACGAGACATGGTATCTTTTTCTCCTGGCTAGAAAAGATTGTAAGCAAGAAAAGTGTAAAAAATAGCAAAGTAAATAAAAAAATAAATAAACAAATAAATAAAAAAAGGCCGCTTTCACACTGGCGGAGTCTGCCAGGAAATCCACCTGCACAGCAAGGGATCTCTCCACTGATCCGCACTGATGCAGAGCAGACACGGACACAGCCTGCTGTCCTTTATGGGCTTTCACATGGAAATGGACCGCCTGTCAATTTTCATCCGACTGTCATCCGATCCAATCCGCTAGACAGCGGGGAACTAATCCCTTTCTGTCTGTTTTGAGTGGCAGGATTGGATTTTGGCGGGTGTCAGTGGACACATGTCTGTTGACATCACCACTCAATAGAGAGCAATGGATGGTCTGATTGGGTCTGCCTCAAAAACTGACAGGCAGACCCAATTGCTCCATCCATGTAACAAAACCAGGGTTTGACCTAAGTCAGGGTTAGGGGCAGGGGCAGGGTCAAGGCTAGGGACAAATTTCATCATGATAACATTAACCACTTGCCGACCGCTCACTCGAGCTCTACTGCGGCAAAGTGGTTAGTGGTTAGTTCCCCTCCAGCGACGTAGACCTAAGTCTACGTCTACGTCTACGCTGGACTCCTCCCCTTGTGGGCGGCGCTCGCGCGCCGCCAGAGGCTCACTCCCGCTGTTTTCAGTCACAGCGGGAGTCGGGCCAGGGGAGGAGCGGCGGCAATCTCCGCTGCTCTTCCCCGATCGTCGGGGAATCGAGTCTGGAGATCCGCTCGCTTGTGTAAACAAAGCGGGCAGATCTCCTAAGTGACAAACAGTGACAGATTGCAGGGTTCAGCATAGCTGAACATGCGATCTGTCCCTGTGTCACTCAGTCACCTCCCCCCACACACGTTAGTAAGCACCAGGCATACATTAACCCCTCCCTCTCCAATAAAATTAACCCCTTCCCTGCCAGTGTCATTTTTACAGTAACAGTGCATATGTATAGCACTGATTACTCTAGTAATGTCACTGGTACCCCCAAAAGTGTCAAAAATGTCAGTCAAGGGTCCGATCTGTCCGCCGCAATGTCGCAGTCCCGCAAAAAAAAAATCGCAGATCGCCGCCATTACTCGTTAAAAAAAAACACCAAAAATTACAAAAATCTTTCCCTTAGTTAGTAAACGCAATAACTTTTGCGCAAACCAATCAAAATACGCTTATTGTGATTTTTTTACTAAACATAGGTAGCAGAAAACAAATTGGCCAAAAATTTAAAAAAATTTGATTTTTACATTTTTTTTGGGGGGGGGGGTTTTATATAAAAAAATTTGAAAAATATTGTTATTTTTTCAAAATTTACACTCTTTTTTTGTTTATAGCGCAAAAAGTAAAAATCGCACAGGTGATCAAAAAGAAAGCTCTGCTTGTGGGAAAAAAAGGACGTAAATTTCGTTTGGGTACGGTGTTGCACGCCCGCGCAATTGTCTGTTAAAGTTGCACAGTGCCGAATCGCAAAAAGTGGCCTGGACGTAAGACAGCAAAATCCTCCGGTGGTAAAGTGGTTAAAAAATGTAACAGCAAAAAGAAAACAAAACATAATGGGTGTTTTAGTTATTCCCCACACCATTTAGTTTATGGAAAAAAATGTATTATGTTAGATATACTTCTGTTATTAATTTAAAAAATGTAATATCATAACTGTAGAGGATATGACTCATGCTGGATAGTCATAGACCCTAGGTTATAGACTGGTGCCTTCAGATGATTGGATACTGGCAAAGCTTTGCCCGAGCATACTCCTGTAGCACCCTCCTAGGTAGGTGCTAGTGAGAAAGTATAGTTTGAGCTCTGTCTGCTTACCAGTTCTCTGTTGTTCTCTGCCTACCAGAGAGCATGATCGGTTAGTGAGGTCTGCTGCTCATTGTGCTCAGAATGCAACTCATTCTGTCTAGAGAGTGTTTCACACTGGTCCAATAGGGAGGACAGTTGGAGGAAACCTGACGAATGGGTGCATGGGCTTTGATACAGTCCTGGTGATTGGCAGATGGAAAACTGCCTCGGTGCATGTTGGGATACTGTATAAAAACCAGGAGCACATGTGCTTGAGGTCTTTCGTCTGGACAGCAGAGTCCCGGAGGGAGAGGGCAGCTGCCTCCTCCTCTGTAGAGGTGCCATGCGGCCTCAGGGGGTTGTCCTGAGGACCTGAAGTGTAGCAGTGAGGAACTGAACCCAGAGGTCCAAAGAATCTGACTGAGAGCGGAGACACTGGAGGATCTGTCTCTGCAGTACAGTGAGTACAGAAACTCGTGTCAAGGAGCCTGACCTGAGGGGGGCAACCCCTGCTCCTAGGATAGTCAGTGGACGGGTGTCAGTTGAAAGGGGATGCTAGTGAGAGTGTCCTGATGATAAGTTATAGTCCATCAAGTCCTCTTTTCAGAGAGTAAAGAGAGCAAGAGACTTAACCCCATCTACACTTGTGGCAGTGTGGATTAACAGCCTGGCTGTTTCTAATTGTTAAGAAAGACCTGAAGATAGAAGTCCTCAACCAATGTGAATAATTCAGTTGGAGTATCCCACTATTCCCTTCTCCTATCCAATCACAAATAAACAACAAAAAACCAACCCCCCTAGACTGTTCATTTGTTTGACAAGTCATCATGAGCAAGGAGGGCTCCAGGGACATTATCTAATAGTAACCGTGTGCTGGTAATCAGGGGAGACTGATCTCTCCCCCAATCCCCCCCCCCCAATCTCTCCTTATTGGCTCACTGGCAGGGGCTGACTGGCAACTTTCGGCCCGGGGGCAAGTACAAACCAGAGGCCCAAGGTGCAGCGAATCGCCTGCCCCCCCCCCTCCCTGGGACAGCTTGGTCTGAGCTGGCGGGGGAGAAGAGTCTCCAGTGGACTTTATCTAAAGGTAGCCTTGTGCTGGTAATCAGGGGAGCCTGATCTCTCCCCCAACCCCCCCCCCCAATCTCTCCTTATTGGCTCACTGGCAGGGGCTGACTGGCAACTTTCGGCCCAGGGGGCAAGTACAAACCAGAGGCCCATGGTGCAGCAACTCGTCCCCCCCCCCCCGCCCTGGGACAGCTCGGCCTGAGCTTGCCGGGGGAGAAGAGTCTCCAGTGGGGCATGGAACCGGCCTCTGCTCAGACACAATTTACACCATCCATGCTGGGCGGCAGGTCTGTGCTCTGTTCTTGTCTTCAACATGCACATAGTAGGTCAGAAATAGGGACTTTTTACTTCTCTTCACCAGGAATCCTTTAGGCATGTCTGTGGCAGAAGCAGGGCAGCCTTTTTAAGGGGCATCAGAGCGGCCCAGGGGGCAATTGCCCTCCTGCCCCCTGGCCCAGTCCTCCCCTGCTCACTGGCTCCCACTACTGTATCAGCCAATGAGGAGAGGGAGTCCTAGGACAGCGGAGGCCCTTTTACACATCGCTGGATGGAGAGGGGACTCAGATAAGTATTGGGGGGGGGGGGAGCAGCACATGGAAAGTTTTTTACCTCCATGCAAAGACCGCAAACCTTTAGTCGTTCCAACTACTTAGGAAATACTGCTAAGTGCCCATTTGCCCTTTCACCATAAAAAGCAAGCAAGAGCAAGACTTTGCCCAGCCAGGGTAATTTCTCTTATCAAAGCTTTCAAATTTCTCTATCAGTTTCTGACCTTTACGTAAGAGAAAAACAGATTTTAACTTCACAATGACTCACTAAGTCCTTTGGTCTCCATAAATAATCCAAACACAATGTTCTCCAAATTGCGAAAGAAAAAAAATCCTAAGTATTATTGAATTATCCCAGCATAAAATGTCATGCGTTATAATCATCCTTATAGATCAAAGAACGACGTTGGGGTTGATACATTAGTGTCATTTGTTTTTCATTTGTGAGCCAAATAAAGCTCCATCTCTTCTACGGGTCGTGTAGACTCCGGTGAGTTATGGTGGTGGCATCTACATATATCTGTTCTGCTTGGCCTTTTTTGTCATCATTATCTACTCGGTTAAAGTGCTGCGTATTGACATTTCCCGTAATGGTTAAAGACAAATAACGTTGTAACCAGGAACGTAGCCAATTCTCAGGAAATTTAATAAACAGAAAAAAAAAGTCCATTAAATCAATAATAAAATTCTGCTAGTCTGTGAGATTACAGATTTAAATCACTTTCGGGTTTTTCGTTTGTGTCCTTATTTTAGTTGTTTTTGGATTTTTTTTTTTTTTCAAGCAGACCCAGTCCCAGTTTGGCCTACACAAGTATGTGCTTATTTTTAGAGTTAAAACATAAAAATTCTCCTGCGCTCAAGTGGTATGTGACAGAGGCGTAACTAGAACCTTCAGGGCCCCGGTGCAAGAAACCATGAAGGGCCCCCCCCCCGGACCCCTGGCCGGGGCCCTTCCCTTCAAGCCCGGGGCTCTTCCCACTGATCCTGGGGCCCTTTACTCCCCTTGCGGGGCCCTTTATTACGGTCCCACAGCGGGTCTCTTTCACAAGTTTTGCAGTGGGCCCCCTTCCTGCCATCTTGGGGCCTCCCCACGGTGGTGGAATGCCAGGGCCGGTCGCAAGTGTGACCTTTGTGATCCTGGAAGTTCACCCACTGCTGTGAGTAGTTTTTATTTTTTGGTATTTTAATTGTATTATTTTTTATTATTTTATTTTATTTTTTTACAATGTCACTGACTATGACTCTGTCCATTTAGAGAAGCAAGGAGCTGGTAAATTACATATTTACCGACCCCTTCCTGGTTCTCTATTGTGACACATCCCCTGCAGCTGCCGGCAGGAGAGGGGAGGGATCACAGTGGGGGGAGGGGGGACCAGGGGAGCACACAGGGGCCCAGAGACAGCAGAACACAAGTGAACTGGATAGGAGGAGTAGCGGGGGCAGCATACAGAGGATCCAATCTCCTCCATTTTCGTTCTGCAGCTACAGGAGGAAAAAGGAGGACAGTGATTTCTCTACATGCTGCCCCCGCCGCCCCTCCTATCCAATGCTGGGCCCCCTGGAGCATTGGGCCCGGTTGCAATTGCAACCCCTGCAACCCCTGTAGTTAAGCCCCTGGTATGTGACAAAGGGTAAATAATATTAGATGGTCTTAGTTGGCATCACTTGTGGTCTTACCGCCCCCCTCAGGACCAAGGGTATCCAAAAACACTAAAAAACAGCAACAAGAGAGGGGCGCACCGACCTTGTGCATTACCACTAAAAAGGTTTATTAACCGCTTTATGATCGCCCGCCGCAGTTATGCTGCGGCAGGCAGCCGCTCCTGGGCAATGATGTAGCTATACGTCGGTCACGTGCAGGATGATAGGGGGCGAGGACAGCGGGGAGGCGATGCATTGGCCAGGCGGCTCTGATTGCCACCTGACACCCGCGATCGCTCCCCGCTGAGAGAGAAGAACGGTCAGCTGTTGTAAACACAGCTGACCGTTCTTCTCTCTGGAATGATCATAGAGCCCCTGTGATCCTTCTATATAGGAACACAGGTCTCTATGGTCACTTCACAAGCCACACCCCCATACAGTTAGAATCACTCCCCTAGGCTCACATTTAACCCCCTTGATCACCCACAATGTTAACCCCTTCCCTGCCAGTGTCATTATTACAGTAACAGTGCATATTTTTAGCACTGATTACTATAGTAATGTCACTGGTGCCCCCAAAAGTGTAAAAAACGTCAGGTAGGAGTTCGATCTGTCCGCCGCAATGTCGCAGTCCCGCAAAAAATCGCAGATCGCCGCCATTACTAGCAACAAATAAAAATAAATAAAAATGAAATAAACCTTTCCCCTAGTTAGTAGACACAATAACCTTTGTGCAAAGCAATAAAAATACGTTTATTGCGATTTTTTTTACCAAAAATATGCAGTAGAATACAAATTGGCCTAAGAGGATGGAAAAACGTTTTTATTTTTTTTTTTTTTTTGGGAATGTTATATAGCAGAAAGTGAAAAGAATTGTTTTTTTTTTTCAGAAAAATCGCAGATTGCCGCCATTACTCGTTAAAAAAAAAACACCAAAAATGACAAAAATCTTTCCCTTTGTTAGTAAATGCGATAACTTTTGCGCAAACCAATCAAAATACGCTTTTTGCGATTTTTTTTACCAAACATATGCAGCATAAAACAAATTGGCCGAAAATGTAAAAAAATTTTGATTTTTACATTATTTTTTTGGGGAATTTCATATAAAAAAATATGAAAAATATTGTTATTTTTGCAAAATTTACGCTCTTTTTGGTTTTTTAGCGCAAAATAAAAAAATTGCACAGGTGATCAAATACCCCCAAAAGAAAGCTCTATTTGTGGGGAAAAAAAGGACATAAATTTTATTTAGGTACATCGTCGCACGACCGCGCAATTGACAGTTAAAGTAACGCAGTGCCGAATCGCAAAAAATAGCCTGGTCATTAACCAGTTTACGACCGCCCGCCACAGATGTACATATATGACCCCAAAAGTGTCAAAAATGTCAGTTAGGGGTCCGATCTGTCCGCCGCAATCCCACAAAACATCGCAGATCGCCGCAATTACTAGTAAAAAACAAAACAATAAAAATGAGATAAATCTTTCCCTTAGTTTGTAGACGCGATAACTTTTGTGCAAACCAATTAAAATGCGCTTATTGCGATTTTTTTTTTACCAAAAATATGTAGCAGAAGACAAATTGGCATAAATGTAAAAAAAATTTAGATTTTTACATTTTTTTTTGGGGGGGGGGGATGTTATATAGCATGAAAAGTGAAAAAAGTGTGCGCTAACCTAAATAATAATGCAGAAGCACTAAAAATGATATTTGATCATGGAAAAGTGAAATTAGAGCGCTTAGCTAAAAAATCGAATACATAAAAGTATAAATAAGGCAAACATACAAACATATGTAATAAACAATACACCTCACAAAAGTAATCAGATGAACAATCCCCCAAAGGAATGCGTGGATGTGCTTAAAACTCAAATAATCAAAAGTCTATGAATAAAAACGGAGTGTCTTCAGATTTGGCCACTATAATGGCACTTTTCCACTGCAAGTACCGGCTCGTACTGGCTCGGCTCTACTCGGCCCGGTTTGCTTTTCCACTGCTGGTACCGCATGGTACGGTGTCGGAACGGTTCGGTATGGTACGGTATAGGTTTGCTTTTCCACTAAAGTAGTGCTAAAGTTAAGTGGGTGGGATAACAACGGGGTGGGTGGGATTCTCTGACCAATCAGTGGCTAGTAGTGACTGCATGCAAAGGATTGTGGGATATGGTACCAGTTTGGTACCTGTTGGAACCACAATCGAGTAGGTACTGTTTTTTCAGAGCCGTACCGTACCGTTCGGTTCCATGCAGTGGAAAAGCAAACCTATACCGTACCGTACCGTACCATTCCGACCCTATACCATGCGGTACCAGCAGTGGAAAAGCACAAAAGCGTGCCGAACCGGTACGGTTCCATGCAGTGGAAAAGCGCCATAAGACAACATATTCGTGACCCACAAACTGGTGAAGTGACCCCTTACCAAATGGCAACAGGAATCGGATGTAATGTGATCACAACCTCCACTCGTGAAGAAATGAATGCATATCTGGTGTCACCCAAGTGATATTACAAACTTCTTACCAGAATGGCTTTTTAAGCAACACCCATCTTCTGCTGAGCTTCAGCTGGTAGACAGATGGCCTTAAGTTCTCCCGCAAAATGTCTTGATAAACTTGGGAATTCATTTTTCCTTTGATAAAAGCAATCCGTCCAGGCCCTGACGCAGCAAAGCAGCCCCAAACCATGATGCCCCCACCACCATACTTCACAGTTGGGATGAGGTTTTGATGTTGGTGTGCTGTGCCTCTTTTTCGCCACACATAGTGTTGTGTGTTTCTTCCAAACAACTCAACTTTGGTTTCATCTGATCACAGAATATTTTGCCAGTATTGCTGTGGAACATCCAGGTGCTCTTTGCAAACTGTAAACGTGCGGCAATGTTTTGTTTGGACAGCAGTGGCTTCCTCTGTGGTATCCTCCCATGAAATCCATTCTTGTTTAGTGTTTTACCTATTGTAGATTCGCTAACAGGGATGTGTGACTTTTGTAAGTCTTTAGCTGACACTCTAGGATTCTTCTTCACCTCATTGAGCAGTCTGCGCTGTGCTCTTGCAGTCATCTTTACAGGACGGCCACTCCTAGGGAGAGTAGCAGCAGTGCTGAACTTTCTCCATTTATAGACAATTTGTCTTACTGTGGACTGATGAACAGCAAGGCTTTTGGAGATACTTTTATAACTCTTTCCAGCTTTATGCAAGTCAACAATTCTTAATTGTAGGTCTTCTGAGAGCTCTTTTGTGTGAGGCATCATTCACATCAGGCAATGCTTCTTGTGAAAAGCAAACCCAGAACTGGTGTGTGTTTTTTATAGGGCAGGGCAGCTGTAACCAACACCTCCAATCTCATCTCATTGATTGGACTCCAGTTGGCTGACATCTCACTCCAATTAGCTCTTGGAGATGTCATTAGTCTAGGCCAGTGATGGCGAACCTTGGCACCCCAGATGTTTTGGAACTACATTTCCTATGATGCTCATGCATTCTGCAGTGTAGTTGAGCATCATGGGTAATGTAGTTCCAAAACATCTGGGGTGCCAAGGTTCGCCATCACTGGTCTAGGGGTTCACATACTTTTTCCACCTGCACTGTGAATGTTTACATGGTGTGTTCAATAAAAACATGGCAAAATTTCATTCTTTAGGTGTTATTAGTTTAAGCAGACTGATTGTCTATTGTTGTGACTTAGAAGATGATCAGATCACATTTTATGACCAATTTGTGCAGAAATCCATATCATTCCAAAGGGTTCACATACTTTTTCTTGCAGCTGTATATACAGCAACCATGATCAACTCCAAAACGTGAAAGTAGAGATTTCCTTCCCTTCACTGACAGTGTCAAGTCACATATGAAGCTTAAGATGGCTGTCCCTTGTATAGCTCCCCAAAGATGAAATAAAAATGGCAATAGTGCATTACCCTTGATAAACACTTTATTAACCACTTTACCACCGGAGGATTTTGCTGTCTTATGTCCAGGCCACTTTTTGCGATTCGGCACTGTGCGACTTTAACTGACAATTGCACGGTCGTGCAACGCCGCACCCAAACGAAATTTACGTACTTTTTTCCCACAAACAGAGCTTTCTTTTGGGGGTATTTGATCACCTGTGCAATTTTTACTTTTTGTGCTATAAACAAAAAAAGAGCGACAATTTTGAAAAAATAACAATATTTCTCACATTTTTTTATATGAAATCCCCCCCCAAAAAATGTAAAAATCAAAATTTTTTAAAATTTTTGGCCAATTTGTTTTATGCTACCTATGGTTGGTAAAAAAAAAATCGCAATAAGCGTATTTTGATTGGTTTGCGCAAAATTTATTGCGTTTACTAACTAAGGGAAAGATTTCTGTCATTTTTGGTGGGGTTTTTTTGGCGGCGATCTGCGTTTTTTTTTTGCGGGACAGCGACATAGCGGCGGAAAGATCGGACCCTTGACTGACATTTTTGACACTTTTGGGGGTACCAGTGACATTACTACAGTAATCAGTGCTATAAATATGCACTGTTACTGTAAAAATGACACTGGCAGGGAAGGGGTTAATTTTTATTGGTGATCAAGGGGTTAATGTATGCCTGGTGCTTACTGACGTGTGTGGGGGGAGGGGACTATGTGACACAAGGACAGATTGCAGGTTCAGCTATGCTGAACCCTGCAATCTGACCCTGTCTGTCACTTAGGAGATCCGCCCGCTTTGTTTACACAAGCAGGCGGATCTCCACACTCGATTCCCCGACGATCGGGGAAGAGCAGCGGCGATCGCCGCCTCTCCTCCCCTGGCCCGACTCCCGCTGTGACTGAGTACAGCGGGAGCGAGCCTCAGGCGGCGCGCGCGCGCCGCCGAGGGAAGGGAATGTCTGTTGACGTAGGTCTACGTTGCCAGACGTTATCGAGCCACTTTGCTGCAGTAGAGCTCTAGTGAGCAGTGCGGAAGTGGTTAAAACAAGATGAAACACTTACATAGCATCAGATGGAAAATATACAAACAGTGGTTCCTGTTAGGAAAGCGTGGCCGCCTTCAGTGCAGTCCACGTGGCGTGACGGCGTGGCAGCTCCCCCCTGGTCATAAAGGGGGCAAATCATTTCGGTCCAGGAGTAGTTAAAAGCCAAAGTGTAAGCAGGTTTGTCCCTTTATGTTCCTCGGAGGCAGGGCCAAAAATTAAAACATTTTCTACATTTTAAAATGCTGTGGATAAACTATTCAAATTAATAATGATTTTTTTTTTTTTTTTTTTTAATTGGTCTCACATATTCAGTTCCTGACACCTCAAAGCTGCTTGTTTGAATTTATTAATATTTATTTAGAAGATGGGAAAAACAAGAAAAAAAAAACTCATCAGACCAGCACTTGTCAATTGCTGAAAAACACAGGGTTTCTGGAGAGCCCCGTTCTTTGTAAATGTCATGCTAAATGCAAGTTCTGAGAGCATTTATTTGTCTCTGAGAGTTCCAAAAACCTTTCTTGTCACATAATTACACACTGCAGCATCCGGGGGATTCGCAACTCGGGAATATTGTTATGCCAACTGTTTGAGATGGGAAATTTCAGCCAGCTTTGCTTTTTAAGAGATATGAAAAAATAAATGTTTATTTGCCGTCGAGGTGCGGTAACTATTGTGTGCTGAGAGTTTTATGTGAAAATTGGTATTGAGCTATTTTTTATTTATTTTTTTAAAAACCATAAAGCAATGTATGACCTTTGAACTTTTACCAGCGGGTTTAGTAGGGCTAATAATGGGGTTAAATCAGTCTCTCATTATAAAAAGGAGAACAACCAGCAACCATGGGGGTCAATTCACTGAGAGTTAACCACTTCCAGCCCAAACCAATTCTAGCACTCCTCTCTTACATGTAAAAACCTTCATTTTTTGGGGGGTTTTATAAAATTACTCAGAACCCCCCCCCCAACAATATATATATATATATATATATATATATATATATATATACATACATATATATATATATAAATATACATATATATACATATAAATATACATATATATATATATATATATATATATATATATATACATATACATATATATATATACACACACACATATATATATATATATATACACACACACATATAAACATATACATGTAAAAATCTGCATTTTTTTTAAAGTTACTCAGAACCCCCAAACAATATATATATATATATATATATATATATATATATATATATATATATATATATATATATATATATATATATACACATCTACATATATATATATATATATATATATATATATATATATATGGTTATATGTGTGTATATATATATATGTATATGTATATGTATATATATATATATATATATATATATATTGTTGGGGGGGGGGTTCTGAGTAATTTTATAAAACCCCCCAAAAAATGCAGATTTTTACATGTAAGATATATATATATATATATATATATATATATATATATATATATATATATATATATATATATATACAGGGCTTTTTTCAGCAGGAACGCGGGGAAAAACGCAGTTCCGGCACCTCCAGGGCTGACTGTATGTAATGGCAAAGGGTGGTGGGGTGTGCTGCAGGGTCTATTGATAATAACTGCTGGGGGATCTATTCTAACTGGAAGGGATATCATTTTTGCAGGGGGGTCTGTTGTTACTGAGGTCTATTGTTGCTGCTGTGGGATCTATTGTTGCTGGGTGTGGGTCTTATGTTGCTGGGGGGTCAGCTGTTGCTGGGAGAGATCTACTGTTGAGGGAGGGGCCTATTGATGCTGGCTGTAGGGAGATATGTTGTTGTTGCTGCTGGGAGTCTATTGTTGTTGAGGGGGAAATTTTGTTGCGGGTGGTCCATTGTTGTTAGAGGGATCTATCATTGCTGGCTGCAGGGGATTTTTTTTACTGCTTTTCTTGTTATCATTCCCAAATTCCATACACATTACTTAACACCACAAAATGATACGTGGTTCTGTATTATCTTAAAGGGCAGTAATGGGAGGTGGGTAAGGGATGGAACCAAGGAACGGTGCTTTGAGGTGGGCGGAAAAAAGAGGTACCTCTAAAAGAGGGAGTTCCTGCACCTATTCTCTGAGAAAAAAAGCCCTGTATATATATATATATATATATATATATATATATATATATATATATATATATACATATCTTTTTTTTTTTTTAAGCAGAGACCCTAGGGAATAAAATGGTGATTGTTGCAATTTTTATGTCACACAGTATTTGCGCAGCAGTTTTTTAAACGCCATTTTCTTGGAAAATTTATAAAAAATAAAAAAAAAACTAAGGTTAGCACAGTTTTTTTTTTGCATAATGTGAAATGTTACACCAAGGAAATAGATACTTAACACGTCAAACTTTAAAATTGCACACACTCGTGGAATGGCGCCAAGCTTCGGTACTTAAAAATCTCCATAGGCTACACTTTAACCACTTCATTTTCCCCCTTAATGACGAGGCCATTTTTTGCAATTATTTGCATTCATTTAATAGACAATTGCGCAACCGTTCTACCTAAATAATATTGATGTCCTTTTTTTTCCCCACAAATAGAGCTTCCTTTTGGTGGTATTCTCCTATGCGATTTTTATTTTTTGCACGGTAAACAAAAAAAGAGCGACAATTTTGAAAAAAAAAAATATATATATATATATTTTTTACTTTCTGCTATATAACATTCCCAATAAAAAAAAAAAAACATTAAAATCTATTTTTTTTCATAATTGTAGGCCAATTTGTATTCTGTTACATATTTTTGGTAAAAAAAATTCCCAATAAGCGTATTTTGATTGGTTTGCGCAAAAGTTATTGCGTCTACAAACTAGGGGAAAAATTGATGTCATTTTTATTTATTTATTTATTTTTTCTAGTAATGGTGGCAATAAGCAATTTTTAGTGGGACTGCGACATTGCGGCGGACAGATCGGACCCCTAACTGACATTTTTGACACTTTTGGGGGGACCAGTGACATTACTACAGTAATTAGTGCTAAAAATATGCATTGTTACTGTAATAATGACACTGGCAGGGATGGGGGTTAACCCAGAGGTGATCAAAGCGTTAGGTGTGAGCCTAGGGGGTGTTTTCTAACTGTGGGGGGTGGGCTTGTAATATCAACACAGAAATCTGTGTTCCTAAATAGCAGGAACACAGGGGCTCTGTGTTTATAGCAGAGAGAACAACGGTCTGCTGTGTTTACAACAGCAGACTGCCATTCTCTCTTCACAGGGAGTGATCACTGGTGCCTATCATCAATGGTGGCCCCTGCGCCTCGGCTTCCCCACTGGTGAGTGGGCACGGGCGCGCACCCACAGGATTTTTTTTCAGTTTATGCCAATTTGTATTCTTCTGCATATTTTTGGTAAAAACAATTCCCAAAAAGCGTATTTTAATTGGTTTGCGCAAAAGTTATAGCATTTACAAACTAGATAGATGTTTGGACTTTTTATATATATATATATATATATATATATATATTTATTAGTAATGACGGTGATCTGCGATTTTTAGCAGGACTGCGACATTGCGGCCGACATTTCGGACCCCTAACTGACATTGTTGAAACTTTTTGGGGACCAGTGACACTAATACAGTAATCAGTGCTAAATAATATGCACTGTTACTGTATAAATGACACTTGCAGGGAAGGGGTTAATACTGGGGGTGAGCAAAGGGGTTAAATGTATGCCTAAAGTGCTTACTTACTGTGTGGGGGCAAGGGTTCTGTGACAGGCATAGAGAGATCGGGGTTGTAGCTTAGCTGAAACTGCTGATCTCTCCCTTGCCTGTATGACAGAAGACTCGCCTGCTTTGTTTACATAAGCAGGCGGGTCTTCTGTCAGTTTCTCGGACGATCATGGGAGGACAGCGGCAATCGCAGCCACTCCTCCCATGGCCCGCCTCCCGCTGTGTCTAAACACTGCGGGAGCGGGGCTCCGGCAGCGCATGCACCGCCGAAACCACATGCACTCCAGTCACGTAGTACTACATGACTGGACGCAGCCAAACTGCCCTGCTGCAGTAAAAAGGCAGCGGGCAGTCGGCAAGTGGTTAAAAGGATTATAAACATCCCTTGTAATAGGAATAGGGCATGACAGGGCCTCTTTACAGAGAGATCTGGGGTCTAAAAGGCCCCACATCTCTCCTCTAGACTCAAAATCCTGAGATAAAAAAAAGCAAAAAAAATGTCATCTGTTAGAGCCAGAAGTAACGTCATTATGTCACATCCAGCCTCCAAAGGTCATAGAGATGGCCGGCTACCATCTGGTCCTCAGTCAGCTTTATGGTAAACGGCCGCCGGCGGCTGATTTATTCTAGGGCTCGCTGATCGCACAGATGAGCTGCTAGAAGCACTTGAGGGGGGTGGGAGGGGGAAGTCCCTTCCTGCCGCCTGTAAAAACAATCAAGCAGCTGAACAGTCGCTATGATTGTTACATTGCAGGGAGTCGCTTGCAGCTGCAGGCATTATTCTATTCAACCACTTAACCACTTCCATACCGGGCCTATTCTGGCACTCCTCTTCTACATGTAAAAATCATAATTTTTTTGTAAGAAAATTACTCAGAACCCCCAAACATTATATATGTTTTTTTTTTTAGCAGAGATCCCCTAGGGAATAAAAGTTGCCAGCCCGCCCGCCCGAAAAATAGAAAAAAAAAAAAAAAAAGGAAGCTCCTGCTTCTACAGACTCTTCCCACGCTCTAAGCTGTTATGAGTTTGACAGCTCTTCTATAGGGACCTGACATCACAAGCCTCCCCACAATGCACTGCTCAGGTGTAGTGAATAAATTACTGACATCATATAATTTATTCACTGCACCTGAGCAGTGCATTGTGGGGAGGCTTGTGATGTCAGGTCCCAATAAAAGAGCTGTCAAACTCAAAACAGCTCAGAGCGCGGGACGCATCCGTAGAAGCAGGAGCTTCTTTTTTTTTTTCTATTGTTCAGGCAGACGGGCGACTGATCATTGGGGGACACTATTTTTTTTATTTTTTAATAATGGACTTTTCCAAAACTAGCTTTTGTCTTTATTTTTTTTGTACACTTTTTTGGGTGAATGGGTAGGGGTACGATGTACCCGATATCCATTCACATAGGGGGGGCGGGATCTGGGGCCCCTCATGTTAAAGGGGGCTTCCAGATTCCGATAAGCCTCCCACCCACAGAGCCCACGGTTGTCGGGAAGAGACCCCTGTCTCCATCAACATGGGCAAGGTGTTTTTCTTTTGGGGGTCAGCGTTGTGCCGAAAGAAAGAGAAGGTGTCGATAATGGCTGACAAAAACGCCCATGATTTTGCAGCAATTTTACTGCAATTTTTTCCAAGCTTATGGTGTGTTTTTCATAGGTCATGTGTGTGACGGTGGCGGGTATCAGACCCCTGGCCTTCTCATCCAACTCGTGACCAAAGACCAGGCAATCTCACACCCTGCCGTCACTTGCGTAACAATGCCACTCTCAGGTGCACCCAGCACACAGATTGTCCAGCTTGCGGGACCACAATCTAGATGCCAGCAGGCTGAGAGCGATTGTCACCGGGCTAATTAAGCAATTAACCCTTTCTCTGCCACCACCGCTACGTTAGGATGAGCCCAGCGGATGCTCGTAATTTTAGAAATACCAATTATGACTTTAGAATAATCATCCGTAACACACACTGTCACAGCCGACAGGAATGTCCGGAGGATTTATCCTAAATAGTAGCGCTCTTCCAAGAGGCAGGTTTTTTGGTTAGCTTGCGTTTAAGCGCTTAGAGACAAAATTAACACTTTTCAAAATAAGGTTTAATTATAAAAAGGTTAAAATTGGTGCAAAAAAAAAATATTTACAGAAAAATGGGTTACATAGAAATAGAGACACAATTTCAGCAATTTAAAAGAATAGATAAAGAATTAAAAATGGAAATACTTGCATTCAAAAGTCCTGGGTGTTTCAGAGTTTCAGAAGCTGAACATATGTGATCGGTTCTTCAGCGATGTTACTGCTTGATGTTAAAATTTTCTCTGACCCCCAGGGGGTGTCACCAGAAGTACTTGACCAATTAAACACTGGGCCATGGGTGGCCCCGGAAGCTTAGCAAAATGCCAAGACACCTCCCGCTTAGACAGATTACTAACAGAATTCATATCTCGAAATATGTAATGGTTACATTCTTGAAACTGATATTTTATTGTCCGGCATTAAATTTATAATCCACAGACACTAAACATGGGTTATCTCGGAATAACCTCTGACCCGTAAGGCATCTGATCGCTAGCTTGTCTTTTCTAGGATCGAATGTGATCATGTGTGATCTTAATTTGATCGGTATTTTATTTGCCATTCAAATATATACTTTCTAGAGACATGTCATGTTTGGGTAAAAAGTTATGAATCGGGTATGGAGTTGTGAGATGTAGGTGTTACCTTTTAATTAACAACTGGGCTTGTGGAATTTACAAGACAGCCTCACTGGCCATCTGCTCAGACCTCGGTCTGCGTTTGAGATAAGATCTGCTCGTTTATGACCCCATGCTGTTCTTGAAGACACAACTTCTGCTAGAATGTGCAGATAAGGCTTTTGCTTGAAGCTGGTATGCTGATTAGGGGAAGGTGGGGGCTACTTTAGCTCGAGTGAGAGAGGGGGGGAAAGGAAAATCTAAACGAACTGGTCGCCTGTGTCACTGGACAACATGGATGCCGTGATGACAAAATGGTGTCCTAACGCACGACACCATTACAATGTGACTCAAAAAATTCATCAAAAATGCGGTACGGGTGCATTTTTGATGCATTCTTTCTGCATTTTCAGTGCATTTCAATGGGGAGGTTCATTTTTGGTTTGTTTTAATTTTTTTTACTGCCCAAATATGCACCAAAATTGCAGCAAACAGTACGAAAACGAAGCTAATATTAAAAGAAAAAAAATGAATTGCTTTTCTAATCTCAAGGAGACATTAACATATTAATGTAATTTTAAAAATCACTTTTAATCTTTTTAAATCTGCAACTTTTCTTAAAATAATCAACACTTGTCACCGATGTGGAAAATAATGAATGGACACTGATGGAATATGGATTTTTTTACATAGTTTACATTAATAAATTGGATTTATTTAGAACGTATGAATTTGCATTAAACGTATATTGATTTATGTTTTTTTCATTATTTATTGATTTCATAAGTTTTGAGAGATTCTAAATTGATTATTGATTAGTGGATTGGGTATCATTGCAATTTTGTGTGCTATCTTTTATTATATTAATAGAATAATGATACAATGTAAAAATAAAAGCAGTTGTACCCACCGAGAAATCCCCTGCAACTGTGTAATGAATGTAGATAGGGAAAGGGTTGATTTACTAAAACTGGAGAGTGCAACATCTGGTGCAGCTCTGCATGGTAGCCAATCAGCTTCTAAATGCAGGTTGTTTACTCAGGCTTTGACAAAAAAAAAATTGGAAGCTGATTGGTTTATTTTCAGAGCCGCATTAGATGTTGCACTCTCCAGTTTAGTATGTCAACCTCAAAGTGTCTGCAAAGTGGATGGGGGAAGGGAAAAATAGAAGAGAAAGAAGGAGAGGGGCAGAAGAAGAAGAGATAAGGATAAGAAGGCAACAAAGGGCAGGGAGGGTGAGAGAGAGAGGAACCAAAAAATTGGTTCAAATAATTACCGTAATTTTTCTTTCCTGCTGTCTATCTATGGCAGCCGAGTAGAGCATTTTTTTGTGGTATTTAATCATCACTGGGTTTTTTATTTTTTGCAATATAAGTGAAAAAAGAGCGAACATTTTGAAAAAAAAAAAAAAAACTTTGATTTTAGCTTCTATTGTAAAATTTTGCAAATGAGTAATTTTTGTTCATAAATTTGGGCCAAAATGTATACTGCTACATATTTTTTGGTAAAAATATAACCTAAATTAGTAGATACTATTTAGACTGTGTGATAGGCACCAAGAAAGGAAAAGTGGAAATACTGAAGGTCTCCCTTTCTTTTTATAGAAATAAACTGGTCCTGTAGATAGAGATAGGGATGGGAATCAATCATAAGTATGCTGGACGTCTTCAGAAGCTCAGGGAGGGGCGAAACGCATCAAGCGGGGAGAGACTAGTGACGTTAATATGAGAGTTGGAACGCAAGCCATGGCGGCGATCCCTAACCACACACATGCTGGAACTTGTATACCTTTTTTTAAGTGTATTTGCTTTAAATATTTTAAAGAATTAAATCGGTATCATGCTATGGATATCTCTATTTTCATTGGATCACACACCATAATTATTCTGAAAGTCTGTTAACCGAAGGAAAAGGAAGGAGTCATAATCATCTATTTGAGAAGGACACATACCATGCTGTTTTGAATCATATCGCTGGTAAGTGGGGAACTCAGGAGGGGAGCATGGAATGGCACCTTGGATTTTCACCACAAAGAGTCTTCAACGTTAGCACTTTATTTGCACTGATGGACTTTTTTAAAAAATGCCCTAGCACTTTTTATGCATAAATGCACACATTTCAAATATAGTGTTTAATAAGTGAAAGCAGCACTGAGTTACATTTTTGTGGATAGCTTATGAGGTCAATTGACTTTTCATTTTAGCAGCAGCGTCATTCACATTTATATTTGTAATTATAGCTTATGTTTTGGATTTGTATCTTTGTTTTTGTAGAACAGATGCACTGTTAAGATTAGAGCATATAAAACATAGCCATTGTGCGAGTATACTCACTTTTATACAATCCTCTCCAGAGCTGCATCATGGACCACGCAAGCGTCTGGTCTGGCCACGCCGTATATGGGGGGACTTTGTGGTGAAACAGCATCTTGTTATATTTTCTATCTTTATCTGTCATTACTTTTAATAAATGTTATACTTTTAAGTGTTTGTGTGATCTCTCTTTGCACATATCGAACATAACTAAAAAAACGTGACTAAACATCCATTCACACTTGTATGACTCCAAAATTGCAAAGACTGGATGGGTGCGATTTGGATGTGACTTTGGCTTTGACCAGTGATAATGGACAACTGTTGCACAACTGTTGCATTGTATAACATTCAGGTATGATTTTCATGCAACTTTTAAGAGTGAACATTGAAGTCTATGGCCCTCAAGTTGCATGAAAGTCAGACCAAAGTCTTGCATGAACTACTTTGAAGCCGCTTCAACTTTAAGTCACACATATACAGTATATGAATGGTTATCACTGAAAAACATGATGTTCAAATTTGCATGACAAATCGCACAAGTGTGAATGGAGCCTTTCTCTCTTTATAGATTTAAACTGATCTTAAAGTTAGGGACAGAGCTCTATCCTTACTACAGTGCCCTTGAAAAAGTATTCATACCCCTTTTCCACATTTTGTCACGTTACAACCAAAAACCTAAATGTATGAAGGCTTCAGAGAACAGCTGTATTTATACTGAGATTAAACTACACACAGTCTATTTACTAATTAGGTGACTTCTAAAGGCAATTGGTTCACTAGATTTTAGTTAGGGGTATCAGAGTAAAGGGGGCTGAATAAAAATGCCCCCCACACTTTTCACATATTTATTTGTAAAAAAAAAAAAGTGAAAACTGTAATGGAACCGCGACCCACACTGTGTTTGTGGGCTTCCGCCAGTATACCGCTTCCTCTAGTCTGAAATAGATATCAGATATTTTAGCAGTACCCCATACAAAACTAGATGGAACTTAGTTTTTATAGAGCTGGAACCAACAAATTTATTGAACAGTCCCACACACAATATATACAGCACAGGGAAACATCCCCCTCCTGATCAAATTACCACACCAGGTCAGGTGCCTGATTACATTATCATATGCAGATGAAATTGTGTACAGAAATATAGTTAATACATCTAAAGAACAACCAACCCAAACAGTATTCTACTTTCCCACCAGTAACTAATAGATGACAGTGATTCAATCAACCTGAGCCAATTACTAGCAGACTGTCATCCTCGAGCTCCAGAAGTACAATACACATTATCATAAGTGTAAACACAGAACCCAAGGTAGATAACAGGTGAGTAAATCAGCATATTCAACAATGTCTGAAAGACAGATGATTGAGCTGATGACATTAGCATCTGCTATGAGTCTGACTGTGTGAAGCAGTCTCTTATTGGCAATAGGCAGCTAAGCCTTAATATGAATCCTAGAGTCTTCATATGTTCCTTGAGATATATTGTTAACAAATATTACTGTCCCATTTGAATAATTCAAACCATATTCTCAGTGTTCTTTATTTTCTTGGTAAACCTGTGCCCCTAATAGACACGGGGTGACTTACACATAACAGGGGCCAGGGGGAAGCTGGACAAAGAGTTTCTCCACCTCTCATTGAGTTAGTGACTATATGTAGCCCTGTCCTTCTCCCTTACCAATAGCTTATGAAGCTCCGCCCAGTGGGACGTAACACGTGTGAAGGGGGAGGGGGCGGTGACGTCACCCGCCATCCATTGCGGTCGAGACCGCTGTGTGTAATACGATCTGCTCATCACATGCACTTGTATAGTGCTTTACAAGGTAATTTTATGATTTTATGCTATGTTCAATAAAGTCATTTATTGCGGTAATGCACTATGTCCGGACCTTTGTTTTCCTATGGACCTGTGACCCGCTTTATGGACCTGTGATCTGTTACCTGTGAGCCTTATTTTGTGATGAAGAGGAATACTGATCTGATCTATATTGGTGATATCCTTGGAGAAAGTTTATGTCTTACTAGCCTGTCTGGTGACACAGGGGCTAAGTGTGAGGTGAGAGGCTAATAAGACTGGGTGGAGGATTACCAGCACATTGAAGAGCACTGAACGTTTATATCTTGTGCATGCTTCACCATAATTTGCACCTGGGGACTGCTCTCCTCAATATCATCTTCATAATCCATATTTGATAGCGCTGCACTTTTTGTTGTATATTTGTTATTGGGACTTTTGGTTTATTGAACCTTTAGTGCAGGGGTGGGGAACCTTTTTTTCTGCCAAGGGCCATTTGGATATTTATAACATCATTCAGGGGCCGTACAAAATTATAAACTTAAAAATTAGCCTGTAATATTTGGTCAAACAATTAATTCACCCCTAATGTGATGGCTGGAACTGCGTCTCTTTGGTGAGGAGTGTGATGTTAGCAGGTATGCTGCTACTCCCAACTGGTTTTCCAGGTTTGTGTAGGTCAGTCTGGTGCGCAGTCAACTCTTTGTGGTGGTAAGTTTTGAAAAGAACTGTTGGTGGGTACTGCTGACTGAAACTGTTGGTGGGTAAAGCTGGCTGGTTGTAATGTTCTGGTACCTTTGGGTACCCTAATTACTCTTTCATAAGTGTATGCGCCCCACCATTCTCTTTTGGTAAGGTGCGCATACACCTTTAAGACTGATGCTGTCATCACTGAGCGCCGGACTGGATGGCTATTAAGATCGCCGGCTCTCACTCACATGTGTTCGTTCAAACTGCTTTGTGCCTTGATGCTAACCTGTCTTGAAGCTCTCATGCTTGCAAGCATACCTCGCTGTCGGAACCACGCTGCGCTGATCCCTGTATCCTGCTACCGGATCATCCGCTCTTGCCGAACCTCTCCTCTGCTACATTGCTATTAGTGATAAGTACCCCACAGGGGAAACCTCTATAACTTTCATACTAAAGCTTACACTATCTAGCTCTGCATACTAAGGACTATTACTACATCTGCATTATCTAAGATTGCTAGCTCTTGAGCCTACTACCACCTGTTCTTGCACTGGGTTGATCTCTCTTGTATGTCCACCTGCTACTCTGTCATCTGCTACCATACATGATTGCTAAACCTATCTGCATCCCATCTGCTACTATCTTACTTTCAAGAACATTTCCTTTCAAGTGTCTGTCATCTACCATCTCTACCCAACCTGTATCTTCAGCCTATCATCACTGTGTTACTATATACATAAGTCACTCTAGGAAACATCTTATTGAGTGTGTGTATTTACTTGCTGAATTGAGATCATCCACACATGATGAGTCATTGAGAGTTGGGAATGGTGTCTCAGCGTTTCTCTACATGACTACTGAAGTGAAATATTTCTGCAGCTGAAAATCCACATCATACATAAAACGCAGGAGCGTTACACTGGTACTGCTGGTACTGCTCTGGATACTGCTGGCTCAGGCTGGTACTGCTGGCGGTAAATGCTGGCGTGAGACTCAGGAGCAGCGCCGTGCTGGAGGAAGATAGATGCAATGCTTCCTGTATTGGTCACAGGTGGAGTGCATTTGAAATTACTCTGTCTGTGACTCTGACTGTCAGGACGGAGCCCGAACTATACAGGAAATATCGTCTCCATTCTGACAGCTCAGCTGAGAGACACAGACTCAGTGGCAGCCTGGGGGGCCGGACCAAATTATTTCGCAGGGCCGCATACGGCCCTTGAGCCATAGGTTCCCCACCCCTGCTTTAGTGCATAGCAGCTTTCTATTATTATTTTATACAGTTGCGCTGATTTTTTTATTTATTATTACAAGACAGCCGACCATTGGCTATGGATGCCGGTACCGGGCTGATGCCTCTAGCTGCAGGCATCACTCCAGTACAGCACTTTCCTGAAATATCGGCAATATCAGTAACCTCAGGGGCTGATTCCGATATATAGGGTAAAGTGCAGATCGGCCCTAGATATATCGGCATTGCCGATAATTGGTCGATCCCTACTTAGAATATGCTACAGTATATTGTCAAGTTGCTGCTATAGGTAACCCAGGGGAATCCATAACCAGCAGTTACCATAGGAGTAGTGCTACAAATACATTTACATTTTTGGTTGTAACATGGCAAAATGTGGACAATTTCAGGGGGTATGAATACTTTTTCAAGACACTTTATGCCTATACGTAGAGAAAAAAAAGGGAAAGAACAAGAGTGAGCGTAAATTGAAAAGAGGAAGAAGTGGAGATTGAAAAAAAAAGAAAAAAGGAAGACAGAAAAACACAAGAGACCAGAATTAAAAATATATATATTTTACGCACATTATTACATGAAGCTCATTTCATCCATCCACTCTAAATGCAGTATCAGGGTATGTAACCTGCTTCTAATGCAATCAATGTGACACATTACTGTACAACCACACTACATTCCGGGAGGATGAGAAGACAATAGGGCAACGGTTAGAAGGAGCCTGCAGCCAGCTAAGGGAACCACGGACGCTTCCACCTAATTAAATAAGACTTGATCAATCCGCATCCACCGCCTTTTCCGTTCCTCTAATGTGAGAAGCATTAAAACTTGCCTGCTGACAGATTATTCAGAAAAGATTCTTCTGGGGATATCTCCAAGTATCCTTCTTTTTAAAAAAAAAAACGAAAAAAAAACAAAGCTATATTGCTTTGTGTCAGGCAAATCCCTATCAAACGACATGCCTCTAATTACATTGTATGCAACTTTCTTTTTTTTTTTCTCCTCCTCTCCCTCCTTTAATTCGATCGCTCCCATTTGATATTTCAGAACACTGTGTTGATTGAGCATGTTGGGTTGTTCACTGGATGTTTAAATTTTAATCCTTGTCTGCTCCAGAGAATTTCATTCTCTCTCTATCTGTCAGCAATTTTTTACGACGCTCTATGGGGAGTTTTCTGCAAGTTCAGTTGAAACCCATCTGTTTTGTTCATTACGCCAATCAGGAAGTCACTTCCAATGGCACGAAGACAGTTACACGACAATTTTAGGTCACTTGGTGCTGGAAACAAATGAAGACTAAAGTGTGTGTGTGTGTGTGTGTGTGTGTGTGTGTGTGTGTATATGTATGTGTGTGTGTGTGCATGTATGTGTTTGAATGGCTCCATAGCAGCTAAGCCTTACTCTTTTGAACACAAGTCCATCTGTCCATATTTGTCTACAAGTGTCCCTCTATTACATGTGATGTATGTATTTCTATAATTAAATATAAGATTTATAACTGAAGCTTAACCACTTCTGGACTGGAAGGATTTGCCCCCCCCCCCCCCCCCAGGCCATTTTTTTGCGATTCGGCACTGCGTTAATTTAGCAGGCAATTGCGCGGTCGTGCGATGCTGTACCCAAATAAAATTGATGTCCTTTTTTTCCACAAATAGAGCTTTCTTATGGTGGCATTTGAGCAACTGTGCTATTTAATTTTTTTGCGCTATAAATAAAAGTGGTGTGTACTGATAAACTGCACTGATGGGCACTAATGAGGCAGCAACGATAAGGCAGCACTGATATGCTGCCCTAATGGGCACTGATGAGGCTGCACTGATGGGCACTAATGAGGCAGCAATGATAAGGCAGCACCGATATGCTGCACTAATGTGCACTGATGAGGCTGCACTGATGGGCACTAATGAGGCAGCAATGATAAGGCAGCACCGATATGCTGCACTGATGGGCACTGATGAGGCTGCACTGATGGGCATGAGGTGGTATTGATAAGTTTTACTGATGGAGCTGCACTGATATGCTGCCCTGATAGGCACTGATATGTTTCATTGATGGGCACACTGATGGCCAGTAATGTGGCTGCGCTGATGGCCTCTGATGAGATGGCACCGATAAGCTGCACTAATAAGGCCGCACTGATAGGCACTGATATGATGCACTGGTGGCCGCTGATGGGGCTGTACTGATGGCCTCTGATGAGGCCCCACTGATACGCAGCACTGGTAAGGCTGCACTGATGGGCAGTAATGAGGCTGCACTGATGGGCGCTGATGAGGCTGAACTTATGGGCACTGATAGACTGTGGTTGTGGTATGCGGTTTACAGATGACAGGAAGGACAGGAAGGGTCATAAACAGGAAGGGGTGTGGCCTTTACATGAAGGGGTGGGTTATATTTAATTTAGGGGGTGCCCAAGTTTAGTCAGGCTTAGGGCAGCACAAAACCTAAACACACCACTGGTTTGGGGTCATTATCCTGTTGCAATACTGCCCTGCGGCCCAGTCTCCGCAGGGAGGGGATCATGTTCTGCTTCAGTATGTCACAGTACATGTTGGCATTCATGGTTCCCTCAGTGATCTGCAGCAATGCTGGAAGCACTCAAACGTCTGTTTCCCAAAGACAACCTCTGAATATGATGCTGAGCACGTGCACTCAACTTCTTTGGTCGACGATGGCCTGAGTGGAACCTGTCCTGTTAAACCGCTGTATGGTCTTGGCTACGTGCTGCAGCTCAGTTTCAGGGTCTTGGCAATCTTCTTGTAGCCTAGGCCATCTTTATGTAGAGCAACAATTCTTTTTTTCAGATCCTCAGAGAGTTCTTTGCCATGAGGTGCCATGTTGAACTTTCAGTGACCAGTATGAGAGAGTGAGAGCGATAACACCAAATTTACCACATCTGCTCCCCATTCACACCTGAGACTTTGTAACACTAACGAGTCACATGACACCGGGGAGGGAAAATGGACAATTGGGCCCAATTTGGACATTTTCACTTAGACCCCTAGTACTCACTTTTTTTGCCAACGGTTTAGACATTGATGGCTGTGTGTTGAGTTATTTTGAGGGGGACAACAAATTTACACTGTTATACAAGCTGTACACTCACTACTTTACATTGTAGCAAAGTTTCATTTCTTCAGTGTTGTCACATGAAAAGATATGATAAAATATTTACAAAAATGTGAGGGGCGTACTCACTTTTGTGAGATACTGTATATACCCTGTTTATGTACTGTGCAAATGATGAGAGTTAAGATGGAAGTGTTTGATGGGTAGGAAGCCCCCTCGAAAGTCAGCCAATACTGGGGTCTCTTGTAGCATGGCCTATGCTCGGATGTAAGTCAGTTTTAAGTCTGTTGCCCAATCTGTCTCCACTCCTCATGCCGTCCCTCTCCTCCACAGGAGTCACAAACATGGGCATTGTATCTAATTGTAGGAGACCCTTGTACCAGGGGATCAATCACAGTCCGAGTAGAAAAACCATTCCCCTGTTAGCTTGGAGCAGGGAAGGACCCTTACTCCAGCAGTGTTCTCTCTGAAGAGGTCCACCATGTCCCTCACTAAGAGGTAGAGCTCTTCATTGAGCAAGGAACATGTATTTTGCTGATTGGAGAGCTCTGAATATCAACATGCGGCAAAGTCATGCAAAATCATGCGAAGGTCCTTCAAGTGTCATTTCTTCGGTGTTGTCAAATGAAAAGATATAATAAAATATTTACAAAAATGTGAGGGGTGTACTCACTTTTGTGAGATACTGTATGTTACAATGTTACTCAACCCCAACGTATCTTTTTGGGAAAGGACAGAGAGGGAATGGTGATATGTAAGGTTCTGTAGTCCAGAAGATAGGGCTAACAACAATGATGACATTTCACCCTTTTGCTGCCAGAGCCATTTGTGCGTTTTTTTGCAAACATGTTTAAAAAATAATTTTTGGCCTGAAGATTATCCGTTGAGAATACTAGGCAGTTGAGAAACTCTAAATATACATGTTGGCTTTACACACAGGTTAACTGCTTCCTGACCGCCGCACGACTATTTACGGCGGCGGTCAGCCCCTCACAGGCAAAGCGATGTAGGGCTACGTTGCTAGCCTGTGAGGCTCTAGAGAGCGAGCAAACGCCGCCGGAGGCGCACTCCCACTCCCACACGGTCACGGACTCTCTCGCGCGTGTGCCCGGTGTCCGCCGGTCACTCGCGATCTTCCGTTACACCGGGAGAAAGGCAGGCGGCTAATGTAAACAAAGCCGCCTGTCATTCTCCCATGTGTAAGAATGGTGATCATACGGTTCTACATTGTAGGACCGTTGATCACTGTTCTTACACATCAAGCCACAGCCAATCACAGTTAGAAACACGCCCCTAGGGACACACTTAACCCCTCCCTCTCAAAAAAGTTAACCCCTTCACTGCCAATGTCTTTTTTACAGTAACAGTGCATATGTATAGCACTGATTACTGTAGTAATGTCACTGGTAACCCCAAAAGTGTCAAGAATGTCAGTCAAGGGTCCGATCTGTCTGCCGCAATGTCACAGTACCGCAAAAAAAATCACAGATCGCCGCCATTACGCGTTAAAAAAAACAACAAAAATGACAAAAATCTTTCCCTTTGTTAGTAAACGCAATAACTTTTGCGCAAACCAATCAGAATACGCTTTTTGCAATTTTTTTACCAAGCATATGGTAAAAAAAAAATTGGCCTTAAATGTTTTTTTGGGGGGAATTTCATATAAAAAAATTTGAAAAATATTGTTATTTTTGCAAAATTGACGCTCTTTTTTTGTTTATAGGGCATGATCAAAAAATCGCACAGGTGATCAAATACCCCCAAAAGAAAGCTCTGTTTGTGGGAAAAAAAAGGACGTCAAATTTGTTTAGGTACAGCGTCGCACGACCGCGCAATTGTCCGTTAAACTCACGCAGTGCCGAATCGCAAAATAGGCCCTGGTCAGGAAGGGGGTAAAATTTTCCGGGGCTTAAGTGGTTAATGTGTGTTACCTTTCTTTTTATTTTTTTCCCTATGAGAGACAATATGGAGAACTGGAAAAAAAAATTTCAAAATGCAAATTTAATTTCATGAATAATTATGCAACTCTTGTCAACTTAAGCTTTTAACTTTTAATTAGTTATCGTAAACAAAATGCCAACTTTTGCTGTGTTGGGGAGGGGATGGGTATTTCTGTTACTGATATGTCAATTAAGAAGAAGACGTTTATTCCATTAAAGTGGGGACTAATTTAATTCCACCGCATGGTGCCTGGGTTATTTAAAGCCTGATTGGCTTAAAAATGGCTTAAAAAAATAGCGACCTGCCTCTTTAATTACAAACCACTTGTTTGCCATTATTGCTTATTGCCTGGCATTGATTTATTAATTAAATTTTGTTTTTTTGCCTTGACGAAGAAGAATACTCCGTGTGCATAAATTGATTTCATTTACATCAGGAAACAAAATAATTAACAGCTTGTTAAGTGTTGCTAAACATAAAGCCGTGGTTGAGTTATTAAGCTCCGCCATTAAAAAGTAACCAGAGGGTAGAGTCTGCAGATTGCTAGTTTTGGTAAACATCCAGCACCGGATAATAAAGAAACAATGCATCGAATATGCTGCCGTAGACACTTTTCATGTGCTCTTCTTAAAAACCTTAAAGGGAAAATTCAGACAGACAGTTAAAGAGGTAGAGTTTTAAATATTTATCGCCAGCAAAGCTCTTTAGGAGGCTTCAGACTTGGCTGGGGAAGAAAGTTATCTCAATGCTTTTTCTTAAATCCAATTGCTGGAGTGTAGCAGACACAACTCATCTTATTAAGGGAAATTCCAGTTTATTTTATTGGCTTGTTTTATAACCACACAAAGAAGTGAAAGCAGCCATGTTTTATAGAAATATATATATATATATACTGCATTTATACACACATTACTGTGCAGATGTGAAGAAAGGCTGGAAATCTGAGTTTCTCAAACTTTTTACCTTTGGGGAACCCTTGGCAAAAAGTCTGAGAGCTCGGGAAAACCCTGATATAATGTTCAGATCTACAGCTCACGGAACATCGGTGTGATCAGCGAGCTGTGATATAACAACAATTATTCTAAGGAGGAAGGGAGACCCATGGGACCTCATCAATTGCATTGATCTGGAGAGTCTCCTGGATCTCCCTCCTTCCCCTTCTGAACATGCCCATGTCCAGACATTTAAAGAGGAAATAAACCCTCCTCTGCAACTTTTACCTATAGGTAAGCCTATGATAAGGCTTACCTATAGCTACTGTAAATATCTCCTAAACATGTACCGTTTAGGAGATATTTACCTTACATGCAGCCAGTGACCTCACTGGCGCATGCTCTCTGAAGGAACGGCCGCTGGTGCCATTCCTTCAGAGCCCCGTACCGTGACCGTCGGCTCCCGCGCGTGTGCGCGGGAGTGACGTCACCGCGGCTCCGGCCAATCAGATGGCCGGATGCCGCGATCCTGGAAGATGGGCGACTGAACATGTCGCCCGTCATAGAGGTAAGCGGGCGACATGGCGGGGGGCTCGTTCTAAGGTAAGTATTTCATAATGAGCTAGTATGCAATGTGATTATGTGTTTCTCTTTCAGGTTAAAAAAAAATAGAAAATGTTTGGGTTTACAACCTCTTTAAGAAAAAGTCACAAAAATTTCCATCAGTATATTCCAATCCTAATCTGGCTGCATTTCTTCAATGCACCACCAGGGCCATAGAGTCGTTCCAGATTTCCCCTCTATGCGACACCAATTTGTCGCCGTAACATTGCAGAGCATTAGACTCTTTGGCCAGAGATAGGTCAATAGTTATAAAACCAGCGGATAAGGGGGGAAACACCGTAGTCATGGATGCCGATCAATAAAGGACTATGTGCCTAAAGAGCTTGAACAATCAGGAATGGTACTGTCCCATCAGCACTGATCTTATTACAAATTTTTATAAGAAATTCTACAAAATAGTGTAACAGTGTAAATTTGCTGTCCCCTCAAAATAACTCAACACAGCCATTAATGTCTAAACCGCTGGCAACAAAAGTGAGTACACCCCTAAGTGAAACTGTCCAGATTGGGCCCAGTTAGCCATTTTCCCTCCCCGGTTTCATGAGACTTGTTAGTGTTACAAGGTCTCAGATGTGAATGGGGAGCAGGTATGTTAAATTTGGTGTTATCGCTCTCACTCTCTCTTACTGGTCACTGGAAGTTCAACATGGCACCTCATGTCAAATAACTCTCTGAGGATCTGAAAAAAAGAATTGTTGCTCTACATAAAGATGGCCTAGGCTATACGTAGGTTGCCAAGACCCTGAAACTGAGCTGTAGCAAGGTGGCCAAGACCATACAGCGATTTAACAGGACAGGTTCCACTCAGAACAGGCCTCACTATGGTTGACCAAAGAAGTTGAGTGCTCAGCGTCATATCCAGAGGTTGTCTTTGGGAAATAGACGTATGATTGCTGCCAGCATTGCTGCAGAGGTTGAAGGGGTGGGGGGTCAGCCTGTCAGTGCTCAGACCATACGCCGCACACTGCATCAAATTGGTCTGCATGATAGTCGTCCCAGAAGGAAGCCTCTTCTAAAGATGATGCACAAGAAAGTCCACAAAAAGTTTGCTGAATACAAGCAGACTATTACTGGAACCCTGTCCTGTGGTCTGATGAGACCAAGATAAACTAATTTTGTTTAGATGGTGTCAAGCGTGTGTGGCAGCAACCAGGTGAGGAGTACAAAGACAAGTGTGTGTTGCCTACAGTCAAGCATGGTGGTGGGATGTCATGGTCTGTGGCTGCATGAGTGCTGCCGGCACTGGGGAGCTACAGTTCATTGAGGGAACCATGAATGCCAGCATATACTGTGACATACTGAAGCAGAACATGATCCCCTCCCTTCAGAGACTGGGCTGCAGGGCAGTATTACAACATGATAACGACCCCAAACACCTCCAAGACGACCATTGCCTTGCTAAAGAAGCTGAGTAAATACATGTATCTTGGTGATGGACTGGCCAAGCATATCTCCAGACCTAAACCCTATTGAGTATCTGTGGGACATCCTCAAATGGAAGGTGAAGGAGCACAAAGTCTTTAACATCCACATCCACCAGCTCCGTGATGTCGTCATGGAGGAGTGGAAAAGGACTCCAGTGGCAACCTGTGAATCTCTGGTGAACTCCATGAGGTTAAGGCAGTGCTGGAAAAATAATAGTGGCCACACAAAATATTGAGACTTTGGGCCCAATTTGGACATTTTAACTTATAGGTGTACTCACTTTAGTTGCCAGCGGTTAGACATTAATTGCTGTGTGTTGAGTTATTTTGAGGGGACAGCAAATTTACACTGTTATACAAGCTGTACACTCACTACTTTACATTGTAGCAAAGTGTCATTTCTTCAGTGTTGTCACATGAAAAGATATAATAAAATATGTACAAAAATGTGAGGGGTGTACTTATTTTTGTGAGATACTGTATGTAACCTAACCCCAATGTATCTTTTTGGGAAAGGACAGAGAGGGAATGGGGATACGTAAGGTTCTGTAGTCCAGAAGGTAGGGCTAACAACAATGATGACATTTCACCCTTTTGCTACCAGACCCATTTTTGCTTTTTTTTTGCACACATGTTTAAAAAATAATTTTTGGCCTGAAGATTACACACAACCCTCAAATATTATATAATATCTGAAGGCAGACACCCTAGAGAATAAATTACTGGTAGTTCCAATTTTTTAAATTGCGTTATTACCGGGAATGCAACATTTCAGTAACAAACACACTAAAGTGAATTTTAGGGCCAACAGACGCAATAAACTACCCACATTTTTGTAAAATTATAAAAGACGATTAAATAGATACCCAACCTGTTCAACCTTAAATTTTTGTGCTTCTGTGAAATGGCGACAAAGTTCAGTATCCTATATTTTCTATTGGTAACGTTTCAAAAGCCCCCTATAGGTATCAGTTTAGTGTTACGGAGGAAATCTTGTGATAAAATTATTGCTCTCCCTCTGGTGTGCGCGGTGATATGTAACATGTGTATTGCAATCAACGTTTTCACGCTTAGGCGCCCCCGACGCATGCGTTTGCGCTCGTATGTGCGTATATGTGGGCAATCAGTAAAATCCCACGAGCAACCAGGATAAGATTAATTGCTGCAAGCACTCCACTATCTCACAAGTGCAATCACAATATATCTAAAAATGCTATGCAATTAATAGTGAACCAACCAGTGGTCAAATGCAAATGTGGATTAATAAATTAATAAATATAATAAAAGTGAAGAAGTTGTGATAATAATAAAAATAATAATAATATTAATAATAATAATAATAATATTTTTTAAATAATTTTTATTACAACTTCTTCACTTTTATGATATTTATTCATTTATTGATTCACATTTGCATTTGACCACTGGTTGGTTCACTATTAATTGCGCAGCGTATATGTGGGGGTGGGGGGGCCCTAAAAGTTTTGGGGTGATTTTATGTGCTTGGGTGTAACTTATTTTTTTTGCAAAAAAAAATATATTTTTTTTTATGTAACTTTTTTTTTTTTTCATTACAAAGGGGACAAAAAGCCCCCTATGTGATGATTTTTCACCATGTACTCTTTAACCACCTGCGCAGTTATACGTCGCTACTTTGAAGTTAAATACTGGGGTTATGGCAGCAGATAGCAAATAGCTGCCATAACCCCGGTATTTTTTTACTGGGCGGGCGGTCCTCTTTCTCATAAAAGTGGTCCCAGCCACGGATTCACTACGGGATCACTTTTATGGGCGGTTTACAACAGCAGACCGCGGTTCTCTCTTCACAGGACACGATCGTAGGTGCCCAGTGGCAATCGCGGCCCCCCGGCCCGGTGGATCAGTTTCCCCGCTGGCAAGTGGACGTGCCCCCAGGATCGCTCCCGCTGTACAGGTATGGGGATTCGCAGGAACCTGCCGACCACAGTGGCTGGTTCGCAAGTGGTTAACAGACACTGGAATATATCAGCATTTTATTGCATGCTCTCACTCTGCAGATGGTATTAAACGATTTCTCAACTATGCATTCTTTGGGTGATGGTGTGCTTTTAGTGCCCTTGAAGTCACCCCCCACCCCCCATGACGGGGTTATTAATTGTCCTCCCTATCATCAGTGAGTGAACCTCAATATAATGTTAAAAATCACACTTTACACTTTATTCTTGAAAGACGTACGCTGCATTACATCAGGAAGATTAATAGCTTGTAACTTGCTGGCCAGTCTACGGGAATGAGAGATGCATTTCTGGGTTAACTGCCAACTGGAAATGATTCCTTTGGTCATACAATACGCTTATTGTAAAGGTTCAGCCACTTTTCTCAAACATTGCTATAGGATAAAAATGCTTTCTTTTTTTTTTTCCCATAAACTATAAAAGGTAACAATTTGTCAAAAGGGAACATTCTATAAGCAGCAAGTACAGTCAATGTTCTCATGTTGGCATTAAAGTTACACTTTAGATATTTGCTCTGGCTTGGATTCTTTTTATCGGACATCAGAGTTACCTTTGAGACTTTTAAAACAGCAAAAACACAGAATACCATAAAAAAAAGGTTAGTACCTTTGTCATGTACAGCTGTAGCCTTGTAAAAATAAAAGTTATATCCTTAAAGTGATACCAAAGTCTCATTTTTTTTCTTAAAAAATAACAAACATATTATACTTACCTCCTATGTGCAGTTGGATTTGCACACAGTGGCCCAGATTCTCCTTTTCTGGGGTCCCTCTTCAGCTGTAAAAGAGTTAAATCTGATAGCTACATTTGTTTTATTTTTTTAAGGATTTGTTTTCCTTTATTTTCTCCTGCTAGTAACATAATTTCTCTATTGTCCATTGACAGATGCAGCTCCATATCTTCTTAGACCATTGGGTTATGCTCCTCCCTTCAGGAATAGGACACTAGGCAGGAAAAAGCTTTACCACGACTATGGGGCTGTCCCTGCTGGCATAACTTGGAAAAATAAAAGTTTTATTCTTAAAGTGATACCAAAGTCTCAGTGTTTTCTTCTTTAAAAATAACAAACATATTATACTTACCTCCTATGTGCAGTTGGATTTGCACACAGTGGCCCAGATCCTCCTTTTCTGGGGTCCCTCTTTGGTAGTAAAAGAGTTAAATGTGATAGCTAAATTCGTATTATTTTTTGAAGGATTTGTTTTCCTTTATTTTCTCCTGCCAGTAACACAATTTCTCTATCGTCCATTGACAGACGCAGCTCCATATCTTTTTAGACCATTGGGTTATGCTCCTCCCTTCAGGAATAGGACACTAGGCAGGATAAAGCTTTAACACGCCTATGGGGCTGTCCCTGGAGGCATAACTTTGAAAAATGAAAGTTATATTCTAAAAGTGATACTAAAGTCTCAGTGTTTTTTTTTATTTAAAAATAACAAACATATTATACTTACCGCCTACGCACAGTTGGATTGGCACACAGTGGGCCAGATCCTTCTTTTCTGGGGTCCCCCTTCGGCAGTAAAAGAGTTTAATTTGATAGCTACATTCGTTTTATTTTTTTTTAAGGATTTGTTTTCCTTTAATTTCTCCTACTAGTACCATAATTTCTCTATCGTCCAGTGACAGACGCAGCTCCATATCTTCTTAGACCATTGGGTTATGCTCCTCCCTTCAGGAATAGGACACTAGGCAGGAAAACGCTTTACCACGTCTATGGGGCTTTCCCTGCAGGCATAACAGTGGACTTAACGCTTACAAGAACAGGCGTTAAGTTGTCACTGAGGCTTTGGCAAATCTGCACGGTGAAAAACGGACACTGCTATGCGACCCAAAGTTGTCGCTGAATACAGCACAGCAGATGTATGTGACACACAGTAGCAAAGCCTTTTGCACAGTGGACTTAACACTTAAAAGAACAGGTTTTAAGTTGTCACTGAGGCTTTGGCAAATCTGCGCGGTGAAAAATGCACACTGCTATGCGACCCAAAGTTATCGCTGAATACAGCACAGCAGATGTGTGTGACGCACAGTAGCAAAGCCTTTTGCACAGTAGACTTAACACTTACAAGAACAGGCTTTAAGTTGGGACTGAGGCTTTGGCAAATCTGCGCGGTGAAATTAACCTGCAAAACGCACACTGCTATGCGACCCAAAGTTGTCGCTAACTACAGCAGATGTGTGTATCGCTGCAATGTATTTTACTGACTAGCAAGCACGTATACCTGCTGTAGATATATCAGCAGTGCAACGTGCTCACTAGACGGAACCCTGACACTTTTACTATCCCTACAAAAACTAGATTATTGAATCTAACTATAGTGGTATATAGTACCCTAACTACACTGCATATCCCTTTCCTCACACTTAAAGAACAGCTCCATACAGCAGAAGACAATTTCTAACTGACACTGTCCCTTTTAATTTTTTTTTTTTCTAACTCAAACAAACAGCACAATCGCTGTATTTCTAACTACACTGACTGTCTGTAAGCTGAATGCTCTTCTGCTGATATGGAGCTTTAGAAGCACTCGGCTATGCACCAAACGTTGTGTAACAAAGTAGGAGTAAGAGAAATGCTTCCACTCTCTTCCACAGACTCTGTATCACTGTGCTACCGTAGAAGTTAGGCGGGGCTATGTTATATACTGGGGCGCGTATTCACTCCTGATTGGCCTCTGGTCCCCAAAGTCACTCCAATCACATTCCTAGCAGATTCCTGCCCCCTCATTGGCTTTTGCTGACGTTTCTGGGCCAATCACTGGCTTTTAAAGCCCACTTCCTGTCCCTTTGCATTTTGGACAGTTCTGGTGGCCGAATACCGAACTTTTACCGCAAAAAGTTCGGAATTCGGCCGAATTTTGAACACCCAATGTTCGGGTCGAACCGATGGTCGACCCGAACCGTTTGATCATCCCTACTTGAGAGGAGTGTAATAAACTGCAGACCTGCTGAGTCCTGAGGTGCCACAGATTGGGCACCAGGGGTCTAGAGGGGGGGAATATTTATTTACACGATTCTCTGCTCCCCCCCTGCAACTAGACCAATCCCATCAGTGTCTTCTCCCCAATGCTCCAGCGGTCTAATGTAATCAAGACCAAAGCAGCGTCCACAGCCCTTTTTTGATGGCGAGAGGCAGTCCACCTCCAGAGAATGTGGGGTTGCCAACTGGCAGGGGAGTAGAGGATCAGGTACTTCGGTTTGGGGTAATTTTCTGAAGTATGCAATTTAGGTGGCTACCTAAGGTGCCACCAACTGGAGAGGCCATCAGGGAAGAATAAAAAATAGGATCTGAGGTCAGGTAATATTGTACTGAATCAATTAAATCTCAACTCTGGGCAACTAAAAGAGTATTTAATAAGTAGCCATACTCCCTGCAGCTACCACCAATTGTGGCAGAGAATTCCACATTCTCACCGCCCTTACAGTAAAGAACCCCTTACACAGCTTAAGTTTAAACCGCCTCTCCTCTAATCTCATTGTGTGACCATGTGTCCTCTTGCACTCCTTGAGACTATATTGTTTTTTTCCTATGCTGGGATCACCATTGAGGCATTTGTAAATCGCTATCATGTCCCATCTCAGTCGTCTCCTCTCTAAGGAAAATAAATTAAGCGGTTGTAATCGCTCCTCATAATTAAGGTCCTCCAATCCCCTAATTAGTTTAGTTGCCCTTCTTTGGACTCTTTCCAGTTTCAACACATCCTTTCTGAGGACTGGCGACCAGAACTGGACAGAGTACTCCAGATGTGGCCAGACCAGGGCTTTGTAAAGTGGAAGGATTATACTTGTATCTCTGGAATATATCCCCTTCCTTATATATATGCAAATATTTTGCTGGCTTTGACAGCTGCGGCTAGACATTGCATGCTATTGCTAAGTCTATCTTCTACTAGAACCCCCAAATCCTTCTCCATACTGGATTGCCCCAAAGGTTCCCCCCCTAGAGCATAATTTGCGTTTATGCTTTTTTCCCCCAAGTGCAATACCTGACATTTCTCTACATTAAATCTCATTTGCGATGGTTCCTGAAAGGATTGATGCCAGGACTGACCGGAGGCATAAATATTTGTAAAAGTCCCTGGTAGGGATGTTATATACCTTACATAAAGTTGCAAAAGGGAGCAGTGAGGTGTATTCATTTTTTGATGTCGTGCTTTTTGATTGGGATACATTGTTGTAATTTATAAGGGGGAAATTTTTGGTGTCTCAAGCCAAAAGGAAGGGTGGGACTTTTACGGGCAAGTAGGTTAGAATACAATTTTGTAAAGAAATAATCAAATTTATTTAAGGGAAAGAAAATAAGTATATAACAGTTCCCATTTAGGGATATAAACAATTCCCATTTAGGGTACACTTAGTATATATAATCCGTGCACAGGTGTTTGGGTTATAGACCCAAGGTGTGATTAAAGAAAGAAAGAAAAGGTTTTGGAATATATCCGTGACATAAGTGATAAGGTGACTTTTATCTATTGGACAGTGTTCTCTGTTTTTCCAGGCTGGTTGCTAGGAAAAAATCCAGAGATCAAGCTGTTGGTCCAAAGCGTTTTATCCGACGCGTTTCGGCTACAAGGTAGCCTTTTTCAAGGATTTTAGGGTGTCACCAGTTCTGTGGAGATAGTAGTAGGTATTATTGGTTTTTACTGTACGTTTTTACACAATAACATTTTCATTGTTATTAGTTCGATATATACATACTTTTTGGTCTATTCATGTAGAGCCTCTTTTTGTCTGAGCGGACACGCGTCAGGAACCACTGTGGTGCAACCTAGAGGGTATATATATATATATATATATATATATATATATATATATACACATTATATATTTTGTATTCAGTAGATTTGAATAGTTTTTTGTGAGGAGTTTTGAAGATATGACAACTTACTGTGAGGTTGTCTTTCAATTCTGGGTGTTCTTGTGTATGATCCTATTCTTGTAGTGAATGGATCTGTGGGTACATATATTGTTTTGTTAATGACTGTGCAAGATGTTAGGCATAGGTTTTTTACTGTATATAGAGAGACTTACAGTATATGTAGTCTTGTTCACCTTCAATATAGGATATGTTTTTGGAGGTTTTTCAGTATTTGTCAGGCTGTAAGAAATCCCAGTTTAAGATATTAATTGTAGGTTCATATATTTATGAGTATATGTATATATACTAATATATATATAGGTTCTAATTGTGGGAGTGTAAACTTACTGTATTATAGTCAGAAAAAACAACCCGTTCCTCTTGCACAGTCATGGATGGTAGCAGGGGGTAAATAGGAATCATACATTCGGTCCTTTGGAAAAATGTGCAAATGCACTACAGGGGACTCCTCCTATATCCACTTGATGGTGGACACTGATTGAGTACAGGTGTATGTGGGGGGTGGGGAGGGCTGCTCAACCACGATAATCTGGTCAGACCGAATACATAATAAACAGGCAAAAAATTTGGGGGAGCATACCCATGTATTTCCAAAGCTGCTGCAGCTATGAACCAAAAGACATTGGTTGAGCTGCCCTCCCCACCCCCACATACACCTGTACTCAATCAGTGTCCACCATCAAGTAGATATAGGAGGAGTCCCCTGTAGTGCATTTGCACATTTTTCCCAGCAAGGAGTATTATCTCCAAGGGTTAGAAAGGCTGGATTCATCTCTTTTTCATGGATAGTGTAGGACCCACTGATAATGGGGTACTTTGACGCAGTAGTGGGCTTGAGCACGATATGGCCATATGGTGGGACCAAACCCCCATTTTTATTGATGGACTCTCTTCAGATTTGGTAGTAATTTCTTTTGCATTTGCGCGCTATTCTTTTTTAATATACATGTCTTTTGGTTCATAGCTGCAGCAGCTTTGGAAATACATGGGTATGCTCCCCCAAATTTAAGGTCCTTTATTGCTCGGAGTTTGGCTGCTGTTAGATTAGCTGGTTGTTCTGTAGTTGTAGGTTTGCTATACATAGCTTTGAACAGGAGATTCCTGGCAAATAGATTAATGTCTTTGATTATTTCAAACTTGTCTGATATTCTGTTGGGACAAAAGGATAAACCTAATGTCAAAACTTCCATTTGTGCTTGGGTTGGTATATGGGATGATAGGTTTATGATGGTTAAACCGCCTTGGTTTATGGTCTCGAGTGTTGTGATGTCTTGGTTTGTGTTTTGGGATTTGGTACCCCTAAAAAAACCTTAGGTGGTTTTAGTTGGTCTTTTTTTAATCTTGTAAATATCTCATGTTGTTTGGGGGGTGGCCTTGTATCTTCTTCATTTGGTTCTGCTGTTGGACTGTGAGTTCCTTCTTCTTTATCTTCTATTTCAAGTGGTGTTGGGGTTGGTTTTTCTCTTCTTTGGTCCATTCTATATTGTTCTGTTCCTGATGCATGTGATGATGAGTCCGATGAGTAGTATGGTCCTGTATTGGGGTTTTGTCTGTAGTTGGTTCTTCTGTTTTGTCTAGTATTTGACCATTTATAGGCTCTATTCTGACTGAATGAGTTTTTGTCTCTCCAGTACTTTTTTTCTTTTTTCTTTAGGATTTCTTTACTGTAGTCTTCTATATGTTGTTTTAGCCTTTTTTCCTGTTCGCTGTAAAGGGTGATGTTTTTGAGGGGTGTAAGTTTTTCATAGATGAGTTTGATGTCATTCTCTAGAGCTTTAATTTAGCGTAGGTATTCGGCTTGTAAAATTATCATTAAGTTTCTAGAACATTCGTTCAGGGCATCTTCCCATTCTTTTTTCCATGGTTTTGGGTTAGGTAGTTCCACTTCTAGCGCTGCAAAATTGTGGTTTATATTTATATTATAGCTTTCATTTAGGATAACTATTTCTGATATGTATTGCAGACCTCTGCCTATACATATTTGCATATTTATCCACACATTGTGACGTATTGTGTGGGTCAATATCTGCATTACAAATCAACAGGGGCATATACCGCACTAGACATAGGTACTCCTGAGTGCACCGCCTATCTCTGTCCAGCTTCGGCAGTTGCCCGCTTCTCATAGAGTTTGGCAGGCTGCTGACAGCGGGGCTGGGCAGTGCACCTGTGCCCTCCACCCGTGGTTAAATGCTGGTCACCGTCACTAAATTCCAAGTGTCCATGGGGCCCTAATCTGGCTTTTGAGTGCATTGTAATCATTCATATATATTGAGCTAAAACCACCTGTGAAAAAAGGTCCTTTCACAATATCCGCACCATCCACCACCTTAAAGTGTGTGATCCTTGAACTATCACCTCCCCCATAAAAAGTGCTCGCTTACCAGCTTACACAGACCTCCTATCATGGAAGGTCAGTGACACTTGTGGCTATAAACCAAGCCAAGGCCTTCATCATACAAGGAACCTCTTAGGGCATGAAGATCCACTTGACGTTTCCCCGGTGGTCTGTTGTCCATAATATTATGTGCTGATATTAGAGCTGAGCTGTGAGTATATTGGATGGGGACAATCCAAATTGGGATTGTTACTAGGGATGATCGAACGGTTCGGGTCGACCATCGGTTCGACCCGAACATTGGATGTTCGATATTCGGCCGAATACCGAACTTTTTGCGGCAAAAGTTCGGTATTCGGCCACCAGAACCGCCCAAAATGCACTGGGACAGGAACTGGGCTTTAAAAGCCCGTGATTGGCCCAGAAACGTCTGCAAAAGCCAATGAGGGGGCAGGAGTCTCCTAGGAACGTGATTGGAGTGACTACGGGGACCAGAGGCCAATCAGGAGTGAATACGCCCCACACTATATAAGATGGCCCCGCCTAACCCCTAGCACAGTTATCCAGAGCCTGTTGAAGAGAGTTGAAGCAGTTCTGTCTGACTCCTGCTTGCTACACTACATTTCCTACATATCGAGTGGTTCTAAAGCTCCATATAGCAGAATTGTATTTAGCTTACAGCCAGTGTAGTTAGATACAGCGATTGTGCTGGTTCTTAGAGTTAAAAAAAAAAAAAAAAAAACTTAAGGGACAGTGTCAGTCTTCTGCTGTATGGAGCTTTCTATTTAGTGGAAAGGGATATCTAGTGTAGTTAGGGAACTTTGTACTACATTAGTTAGATTTGAAAATTTAGTTTCTGTAGGGAAAGTGTGAGGGTTCTGTTTAGTGAGCACGTGGCACAGTGCTGCTGTATCACAGCAGGTATACGTGCTTGCTAGGCAGCAAAATACAGTGACAACTTAACGCCTGTTGTTCAAAGCGTTAGGTGCACTGTACAAAAGCCTTTGCAACTGTGCGTGACACGCAACTGCTGTGCTGTATCCAGCGACAACTGTGGGTCGCATAGCAGTGTGCGTTTTTCACCGCACACAGTTGCCAACGCATCAGTGACAACTTAACGCCTGTTGTTCAAAGCGTTAGGTGCACTGTACAAAAGCCTTTGCAACTGTGCGTGACACGCAACTGCTGTGCTGTATCCAGCGACAACTGTGGGTCGCATAGCAGTGTGCGTTTTTCACCGCACACAGTTGCCAACGCATCAGTGACAACCTAACGCCTGTTGTTCAAAGCGTTAGGTCCACTGTGCAAAAGGCTTTGCTACTGTGCGTGAACCGCAACTGCTGTGCTGTATCCAGCGACAACTGTGGGTCGCATAGCAGTGTGCGTTTTTCACCGCACACAGTTGCCAACGCATCAGTGACAAATATGCCTGGTAGACCAAGAAAAGGCATACGTGGCCCTGCTGCGGAAAGGGGCACAGCTTCTAGGGTGTCTAGAGGCAGGGGTGGACGTGGTGGTCAGTCCTCAGCCAGGCCACCATTTGGATTGTTCTCCGGCAGTGGCCAAGCTATACGTCCACAGTATGTACAGGAGGTGGTGGACTATATGAACAAACCCTCATCATCGGCATCATCTGCAACTACAGTGACCCAGGCAGAGAAAAGTGGTCAGTCTTCTGCAGTTGTCAGAACAAATACAGATGAGTCCATGTCCACCTCATGTCCTCCCTTAGACCCAATTTCAGACATGGCAGAGGAGTCAGCTGAGCTGTTTGACCACAGTGTCGGCCATCTACTCCAGCCTGATGCTCAGTCCTTTATGGAGTCTGATGTTGGGTCTGAGTTTGAGGAGGAGGCAGAGCAAACAAGAGGGGAGAGCAGACGGCCCGCTCCATCTAAGGCCGCACCTGTTGTCTCCCAGGCCAGGCCTGATGCTCAGTCTTTGATAGAATCAGATGTTGGGTCTGAGGTTGAGGAGGAGGCAGAGCAAACAAGAGGGGAGAGCAGACGGCCCGCTCCATCTAAGGCCGCACCTGTTGTCTCCCAGGCCAGGCCTGATGCTCAGTCTTTGATGGAGTCAGATGTTGGGTCTGAGGTTGAGGAGGAGGCAGAGCAAGCAAGAGGGGAGAGCAGACGGCCTACTCCATCTAAGGCCGCACCTGTTGTCTCCCGGGCCACTATACACACCTCATCTTGCTGGGCCTTTTTTGAGACATCCCATGCAGATAAAACAGTTGCGATCTGCAAGATTTGTAAGAAGGGTATAAAACGTGGCAAAAATGTCAACCACCTGGGTACAAGCTGCCTAAACAGGCATTTGACAACCCACCACTCGGCCCGTTGGCAGGAGCATTTAAAGAACCCACAAAAGGGCCAAAGATTGGTCAGTCGGCCTCCTAGTTCTCCTCGCGCTCCTCCTCATGCTCCATCTGCTCCACCTGCTCCACCTGCACATCAGTCTGTTCCTGGCCCTGCTATAGTCACTCGTCACCTGTTGGCAGCCTCCACTGGCAGGGATGATGATATAGCAGGCAGTGTCGCATCTACCTCCAGCACACCACCAGCTGTATCATCTAGACGCCAAATTTCGATTCCACACATGCTGGAACGAAAAAAAATGTATACTCCCCGCCACCCACATGCCCAGCGTCTAAACAGTAGTTTGGCTAAACTACTGGCTCTGCAACTATTACCATTTAACCTGGTAGAGTCTGCTCCCTTCCGTGACTTCGCAAAATGTGCAGTTCCACAGTGGCAGGTGCCAAGTCGGCATTACTTTTCCCGTAAGGCCCTGCCATCCCTATACCAACATGTGGAAGGCAATGTAGTGTCATCCCTGGCCAAGTCAGTCAGCCGTAAGATACACTTGACGGCTGACACTTGGTCAAGCAAACATGGGCAGGGACGGTACATTTCTGTCACTGCTCACTGGGTGACACTGCTTGCCAGTGGAAGGGATTGTAGCCAGGGCTCGGTGCTGCAGCCAGTGTTGCCCCCACGTCTGCAAACAGCTGGTGGTGTCGCTGATCCGGGTAGATCGATCACTTCTACCCCCTCCTGCTCCTCCTCCTCTACCTCCTCCATGCCCTCCTCTGCAGAATGGTCCTTTGAATATGATGAGATACCACGTAAACGTTCAAAGGGCTATTCTATGTCTCAGGCCAAAAGGTGTCACGCAGTGCTGCAGCTTGTGTGTCTAGGGGACAGGCAGCACACTGCCCCTCAGATTCTTGGGGCTCTGCAGGCACAGGCCCAGAGGTGGTTGACACCACGCCAGCTGCAGCCAGGGATGGTGGTTACTGATAATGGGTCAAACCTCCTGGCCGCCCTTCGTCAGGGAAAGTTAACCCATGTGCCATGCCTGGCGCATGTCCTGAATCTCGTGGTACAGCGGTTTTTGAACTCGTACCCGGGAATGCAGGATGTGCTAAGGATGGCAAGAAGGGTGTGCAGTCACTTCAGGCGGTCGTACAGTGCCACTGCACGTTTGGCCGAAGTGCAGCGCGCATTTCACCTGCCGGTACACCGCCTCATCTGTGACATGCCCACCCGCTGGAACTCCACCTTGGCTATGCTGCAGCGCCTGTACACGCAGCAGAGGGCCCTCAATGAATACCTATGCGAGTACGGCACCAGCACTGGCTCTGCGCGCCTGGGCTTCTTTTCACCACGGCAGTGGCTTTTGATTAAGGATGCATGCGCTGTCCTCTCGCCATTTGAGGAGGCCACAAGGATGGTCAGCCGGGACAGCGCATGCATCAGTGACACCCTACCGGTACTGTTTTTGTTGGAGCACACTCTGCGTGGCATTATGGACAGGGCACTGGAGGCAGAGCAGCAGGAGGAAGAGGAGGACTTCCTTGCCTCTCAAGGCCCCCTTTATCCTGAGAATCCTGACCCCATTATGCCTAGCTCCCAGAGGCCCGAGCAGGATCCAGGGGTGGAAGAGGAGGAGGAGGACGATTCTGCGGGAACTTTTGCAGGGTTTGAGGAGGAGGAGGAGGAAGACATGCGGCAATCTGCAAGGTCTAGTTTGACTCCCTCGGGACACTTTGGAGTAGTACGTGGCTGGGAGGAGGAGGAGCCCGTTGAAGATAATGTCGTTATGAGTGACCCCGAGGAGTCAGCTTCTCAGGCCTTCGCTAATTTGCGACGCATGGGAAACATCATGCTCCAGAGCCTGCGAAAGGACCCCAGAATCAAGGCCATTAAAGAGACTAACCACTATTGGTTGGCCACCCTACTTGACCCCCGGTACAAGTGTAAAGTCTCGGAGCTTTTCCCATCCACCCATAGAGTCCACAGGATCAAATCCCTTGAGGACAGTCTCAAGAGGAATCTGGTGAACATGTTCCCCGACTCCCGTAGGGTGCAGGGGCGGGGACAACCTACCATGGATTCTACTGGTGGTCACGAGAGGAGCGTTGGAGAAGGCGTGCGGTTGACGGATGCCTTTCGGTCTTTTTTTAGTCCTCACCGCCCAGGCCTCTCAGCTGCCACATCGCATCGACAGCGTCTGCATCACATGGTGGACGATTACGTGAGGGCACAAAGTGACACAGAGGGCTTTTCATGTGACGAATCCGATCCACTGGCATACTGGGTCTTAAGATTAGACCACTGGCCAGAACTGGCCCAGTATGCCATGGAGTTGTTGGCCTGCCCTGCTTCCAGTGTCCTATCGGAACGGGCATTCAGCGCAGCAGGAGGATTCGTCACAGACCATCGAACTAGACTCTCCACCGACTCAGTCGACCGTTTGACATTCATTAAGATGAATCAGTCGTGGATATCAAGCTTTGATGCACCTGATGCAGACCTTGTAGACTAGGCTATCGTTGTGATGTGGCAGTTGAGCCTCAGTTTAAGCCTGGACCATGGTGCCACCCTCAAACCCTCCTCTCATTCTCTTTACGTTCACAGAACCTCATTTTGGTTATGACAAAAACGACAATGTTTGCGCACCTGTTCCACAGGTGCACACCTTTACAATTTTTGGGCCTCCTTCAACACCAGCTCTTTGGGGTTAAGGTGGGGAGGCTATGCTAAAACAAAAACGACAATGTTTGCGCACCTGTTCCACAGGTGCACACCTTTACAATTTTTGGGCCTCCTTCAACACCAGCTCTTTGGGGTTAAGGTGGGGAGGCTATGCTAAAACAAAAACGACAATGTTTGCGCACCTGTTCCACAGGTGCACACCTTTACAATTTTTGGGCCTCCTTCAACACCAGCTCTTTGGGGTTAAGGTGGGGAGGCTATGCTAAAACAAAAACGACAATGTTTGCGCACCTGTTCCACAGGTGCACACCTTTACAATTTTTGGGCCTCCTTCAACACCAGCTCTTTGGGGTTAAGGTGGGGAGGCTATGCTAAAACAAAAACGACAATGTTTGCGCACCTGTTCCACAGGTGCACACCTTTACAATTTTTGGGCCTCCTTCAACGCCAGCTCTTTGGGGTTAAGGTGGGGAGGCTATGCTAAAACAAAAACGACAATGTTTGCGCACCTGTTCCACAGGTGCACACCTTTACAATTTTTGGGCCTCCTTCAACACCAGCTCTTTGGGGTTAAGGTGGGGAGGCTATGCTAAAACAAAAACGACAATGTTTGCGCACCTGTTCCACAGGTGCACACCTTTACAATTTTTGGGCCTCCTTCAACACCAGCTCTTTGGGGTTAAGGTGGGGAGGCTATGCTAAAACAAAAACGACAATGTTTGCGCACCTGTTCCACAGGTGCACACCTTTACAATTTTTGGGCCTCCTTCAACACCAGCTCTTTGGGGTTAAGGTGGGGAGGCTATGCTAAAACAAAAACGACAATGTTTGCGCACCTGTTCCACAGGTGCACACCTTTACAATTTTTGGGCCTCCTTCAACGCCAGCTCTTTGGGGTTAAGGTGGGGAGGCTATGCTAAAACAAAAACGACAATGTTTGCGCACCTGTTCCACAGGTGCACACCTTTACAATTTTTGGGCCTCCTTCAACACCAGCTCTTTGGGGTTAAGGTGGGGAGGCTATGCTAAACAAAAACGACAATGTTTGCGCACCTGTTCCACAGGTGCACACCTTTACAATTTTTGGGCCTCCTTCAACACCAGCTCTTTGGGGTTAAGGTGGGGAGGCTATGCTAAACAAAAACTACCATGTTTGCGAACCTGTTCCACAGGTGCACACCTTTACAATTTTTGGGCCTCCTTCAACACCAGCTCTTTGGGGTTAAGGTGGGGAGGCTATGCTAAAACAAAAACGACAATGTTTGCGCACCTGTTCCACAGGTGCACACCTTTACAATTTTTGGGCCTCCTTCAACACCAGCTCTTTGGGGTTAAGGTGGGGAGGCTATGCTAAACAAAAACTACCATGTTTGCGAACCTGTTCCACAGGTGCACACCTTTACAATTTTTGGGCCTCCTTCAACACCAGCTCTTTGGGGTTAAGGTGGGGAGGCTATGCTAAACAAAAACTACCATGTTTGCGAACCTGTTCCACAGGTGCACACCTTTACAATTTTTGGGCCTCCTTCAACACCAGCTCTTTGGGGTTAAGGTGGGGAGGCTATGCTAAACAAAAACTACCATGTTTGCGAACCTGTTCCACAGGTGCACACCTTTACAATTTTTGGGCCTCCTTCAACACCAGCTCTTTGGGGTTAAGGTGGGGAGGCTATGCTAAACAAAAACTACCATGTTTGCGAACCTGTTCCACAGGTGCACACCTTTACAATTTTTGGGCCTCCTTCAACACCAGCTCTTTGGGGTTAAGGTGGGGAGGCTATGCTAAAACAAAAACTACCATGTTTGCGAACCTGTTCCACAGGTGCACACCTTTACAATTTTTGGGCCTCCTTCAACACCAGCTCTTTGGGGTTAAGGTGGGGAGGCTATGCTAAAACAAAAACGACAATGTTTGCGCACCTGTTCCACAGGTGCACACCTTTACAATTTTTGGGCCTCCTTCAACACCAGCTCTTTGGGGTTAAGGTGGGGAGGCTATGCTAAACAAAAACTACCATGTTTGCGAACCTGTTCCACAGGTGCACACCTTTACAATTTTTGGGCCTCCTTCAACACCAGCTCTTTGGGGTTAAGGTGGGGAGGCTATGCTAAACAAAAACTACCATGTTTGCGAACCTGTTCCACAGGTGCACACCTTTACAATTTTTGGGCCTCCTTCAACACCAGCTCTTTGGGGTTAAGGTGGGGAGGCTATGCTAAACAAAAACTACCATGTTTGTGAACCTGTTCCACAGGTGCACACCTTTACAATTTTTGGGCCTCCTTCAACACCAGCTCTTTGGGGTTAAGGTGGGGAGGCTATGCTAAACAAAAACTACCATGTTTGCGAACCTGTTCCACAGGTGCACACCTTTACAATTTTTGGGCCTCCTTCAACACCAGCTCTTTGGGGTTAAGGTGGGGAGGCTATGCTAAACAAAAACTACCATGTTTGCGAACCTGTTCCACAGGTGCACACCTTTACAATTTTTGGGCCTCCTTCAAAGCCAGCTCTTTGGGGTTATGGTGGGGAGGCTCCGCCAACACCAAAACTACCATGTTTGCGCACCTGTTCCACAGGTGCACACCTTCATAATTTTTACGCCTTCTTCAACACCAGCTCTTTGGGCTTACAGTGGTATGGCTCCGCCAACACCCAAACAACAATTTTTGCGCACCTGTCACACAGATGCATATCATTGTAATTTTTTTCCTTACAAAGGCAATTATTGCTTTCATTACCAGCACTTTCATAGGGATATGGTGTCAAGGCATCGTCCGCACCACCAAATGCCCAATTTTTAAGCATCCTTTACTTCTATTCAAAGTCAAGAGACAACAGTATTCATCCAAAACATCTCTAATCTTGTTCACTCTGCACTACATTGTGGCCCCTACCCCTAACCCTCAATGTATCCGTGCATATATGTCTGTTTCTTGTGAGATTTCAAGTTAAAGTGCACCAAACACCATTTTACATGAAATAAAGTGCAATTACATACATCTTTGGACTTCTTGAAACATTTGGTAATAAAAGCCCCATTGTGGAAATACACCCGTTAATTATATGCACATTTAAAGAGACAGCACCTTTTTCCAAAAAAACCTCTAATCTTGTTCCCAGTGCACTGCATTATGTCCCCATCATACACATTGGCTGAGCCGTTGATTAGGAGCAAAAGAAAGGTGCGGTTAAGCAAAAAAGTCATTTTTGAAGGTTTGGTATGCTGTAATTCTGGTTCTGGACATGCTACAGAGCTGAAACTTCACAGGTACAACTTTTAGACCCCCCAGACACTAAATCCAAAGAAATCTCTTTTTTTTTTTTTTTTTTTATTTTTTCAATAATTGGCTATCTATCAAAAACGACAATTTTTAAGAACTTTTTTTTGTGTGATTAATAGTCCCTGGGGCATGACCCAGAACCCTAGGCACTTTTTAGGGGCATTTATTGGGTTTTAGGGCTTAAAAATGGTGTTTTTTGATTACAGAAGTTCGGGTCCCATTGATTTCAATGGGGTTCTGAAATCCGAACCGAACTTTCGTGAAGTTCGGGTGTTCTGGTCGAACCGAACTTTTCAAAAGTTCGATCATCCCTAATTGTTACACCCTTCCCTCACTTTTCTATACATATTATTATTTTTACTCCATTGTTGTCTGTAATTTTTTTCTCTTTTACAGTGGCATATGATGCATTCGCTCCTAAAGAAGTGGAACATATTCAATTAAACGCGTACAGCGTGTTTCTGATGCATTTTTTACTTTATCATATGTTTGATTTTTCATATGAAATTTTGGTACCTATTGCTTCATCCCAGTATATGTCTAGTCAGCTCTTATTTATATGACATGTTATTTTTTAACTGCACCATTGACCCATTTATCACTTGTATGTATCAATGCCATTGTGTATTCTTGTATGTGTCGATGACATTTGTCAATTAAATTGTTCTTTACAATGTTATCATGTTGTGGACCCGCCTGTATATATTTAGATACTTATCACGTCATATTATGTGCCAATCGCCCTGACGCACCTCATGTAAAGTCCCAATCCCCCCCCCTTTTTTTTTTCTTTTTTTCCCTTTAGGGATGGAAGCAATTGGCCATTTTTTATAATGTTAATAAGTTGTGGGCCCGCCTATATATTATTCAATTTTTCCTACGCTATATTATGTGCAAATTGTCCTCACGTACCTATTTTAACCACTTCCCGCCCGCCCTATAGACAAATGACGGCGGGAATGTGGTTGTGTTATCCTGACCGGATGTCATATGACGGCGGCAGGATAACACAGCTCTGGGCGCCCCCCGGGGGCGCGCAGAGCGGCGATCGGTGATGCGAGGTGTCAGTCTGACACCCTGCATCTCCGATCTCGGTAAAGAGCCTCTGACGGAGGCTCTTTACCATGTGATCAGCCGTGTCCAATCACGGCTGGTCACATAGTAAATAGGAACAGCCGTTGATTGGCTTTCCTTAGTTCGTGCCTGACAGGCACGAGTAAAGGAGCGCCGATCGGCGGCTCCCCTGACAGGGGGGGGGTCGGCACTGGTAATCAGATCATCGATTACCAGTGCAGACCCTCGGGGGGGGGATGTCACTAGATCCACCAGGGATGCCCACTATGACCCCAGGGATGCCCACTATGACCCCAGGGATGCCCCCTATGGCCACCAGGGATGGCAATCAGGGCTCAGGGAGCCCCCCATTGCCCTCCCCATCAGTGCTGCCCACCAGTGCCCTCCCTATCAGTGCTTCCCACAAGTGCCCATCATTGCCATCCTTTAGTGTCGCCCACCAGTGCCCATTATTGCCCACCGGTGCTGCCTATCAGTGCCCATTAGTGCCCATCAAAGCCGCCCGTCAGTGCCGATCAGTGCCGCCCATCAGTGCCCACCAGTGCCGCCTATCAGTGCCCATTAGTGCCCGTCAGTGCCACCTATCAGTGCCCGTAAGTGCCACCTATCAGTGCCCATCAATGCCGCCTATCAGTGCCCAGCAGTGCCGCCTATCAGTGCCCACCAATGCTGCATATCAGTGCTACCTATCAGTGCCACATATCAGTGCCTATCAGTGCCGCATATCAGTGCCGCCTATCAGTGCCACCCCATCAGTGCCACCCCATCAGTGCCTCCTCATCAGTGCCTGTCAGTGCAGTCTCATCAGTGCTCATCAGTGCAGGAAAAAACTTATTTATTTACAAAATTGTATAACATAAACAGAAAAACTTTTTTTTTTTCCAAACTTTTCGGTCTTTTTTTATTTGTTTAGCAAAAAGGAAAAAACCCAGAGGTGATCAAATACCACCAAAAGAAAGCTCTATTTGTGGGGGGAAAATGACATAAATTTGGTGTAGGTACAGTGTTGCATGACCGCACAATTGTCATTCAAAATGCAACAGCGCTAAAAGGGGAAAATTGGCCTGGGCGGGAAGGGAGGGAAGTGCCCTGTATTAAAGTGGTTAAGTTCCAATTCCCCTCCCCCCCCACTTTTTCCTTATTAATAGGGATGGAGACATTTAGCCCTAGATGGGCACTGCCTCATTTAAAGTCCCAAAACTTTTCTTTTTCGCATGAAGATCCACCATCAAGGTAATGTTGTCTCAGGAGATCCCCAAAGTACGAAAAGGCTCGTCATAGTGTGAAATCTTTAAAAGCTTAATTCATAACATTAGATAATTGCACTTACATTAAGGAGAGTTTAAAATTGCATTGCTATCAAAAATCAAATCTGAATCACAACAGCCTGTCCTTCTGGGATTCAATAAGCGCAGTGACATCAGCATGTCACTCCGCCCAACGCATCTCGTCAAAAGATGACGTTCTCCGGGCCCTGGGGGAGGGGATAGTTCAAGGATCACACATTTTAAGGTGGCGGATTGTGCGGATGTCGTTAAAGGACCTCTTTTCTCATCACATTTGGATGTTTTTTCACTGGTGTTTTTACTGGTGAGTCAACTCTATATATGGATGCTTACCTAGGACTGTGCTATATCTCACAGTAGAGTTTTCTGCTTTCTAATGTCTACATTCAATTCGATTTTTAGCGCAGTTTTTCACCCTTTTTAACATTTTGAGTGCATTGGCCACACGATACCCGAAAGATTTGGAACACTGTGACAGTAAGCCAAGATTACTAATAATTTCAAGTAAAAAATATTTTCTAATTAATAAAAGGTTTATTACCTCATCATAGTGGCATTTTCTAAATTAATTTTTTTTCCGGCCAATGTTTGCAAAAGTCAGAAAAATAAATCCTTTTAAATAAATGTCTAAATGCATCCTTTTACTTAATTAACTTTTTATTTGCACTTTGAAACATCTAAATATTTTTATTTAACTTTTATTGGTTTCTTTTTCTCTGCCTTTAAAAACACAGATTGATAGAGTGACTTTTAATAGATCTAACCCCAATCACTAAATTCTCCTAGAATGGTTAACATGCTAATGTCATTTCAAAAACAGGTTTTAATCTTTTTAAAAGTGCAGCTTTCATTAAAAGGATACCCGGTGAAGGTTCTTGTTTAGACACTTCCGGTTTTTGGGGTTGTGCTGTTCCCACTTCCAGACCAAGGATGTCCAGACCAAGGATGTCCAGACCAAGGACGTCCAGACCAAGGATGTCCAGACCAAGGATGTCCAGACCAAGGACGCCCAGACCAAGGATGTCCAGACCAAGGGCATCCAGACCAAGGATGTCCAGACCAAGGACGTCCAGACCAAGGATGTCCAGACCAAGAACGTCCAGACCAAGGATGTCCAGACCAAGGACGTCCAGACCAAGGATGTCCAGACCAAGGACATCCAGACCAAGGACGTCCTGTACTTTGAGTGGGGATATCTGAATGATGGGCGCAGCTGCAGGCATCAGATATCATCCTTTGCAGCCGGCAATTCCCTGCACCATAAGAACAATCATAGCGGCATTTCAACTGCTTGATCGTTTTTAGAGAGACCCCCCCCCTGCCTCCTGCCCCACCCTCCGGTGCTTCTACCTGCTTGCTCGTGCGATCGGAAGTTCCTAATAGAGAATACAGAGGACAAGATGGTCCCTGGCAGTCTCTATGACTCTCTGAGGGCCCGTGCGCAACGTTATGACTTCATGTCTGGCCTGGCAGTTGTAAATACTGCCGAGATCTTGGCTGACACTTTTTTTTTTCTTTTTTTTCTTTTTTTTTTATCTCAGTCTTTGCTGCCTAGAGGAGAGATGTAGGGACTAAGGCCTCATGCACACTGGACGTTTTTGGAGCTGCTGTTAGCAGCGTCAGACGTTTTTTTTTTGCAGCTGCAGAACACCCATCCATGTTATTCTATGGCCTCATGCACACATAGAGCTTTTAGAAGCTCTAAGTGGCATAGGCGTTTTACAGCTCCAAAAAAAAAACAGGAACTGTGCATTCTGGAGCTTCAGCATCAAGCTGTAAAAACGTCTGACACTGCTAAAGGCTGAATAACGTTGCTTAACGTGCGTTTAGCCACGTTATACGTTCTTTTTCTTCCATTAAAAATCAATGGTTCCCTATGGGAGCCTATTGATTTGAATGGAAGGCGCACCGCAAGTTAGATCAGGATGATCCGACTTGCGGTGCGACTTGCGCTGTGAGAATCTTGAGGGGGAACTCCACGCCAAAATGGGGAAAAAAACGGCGTGGAGTCTTTGGGTCTGGTATGGAATTTGAGGGTAGCCCCACGGCGTGGGGTCCCCCCCAAAATCCATACCAGACCCTTATCCGAGCATGCAGCCCGGCAGCCCAGGAAAGGGGAGGGGATGAGTGAGTGGCCCCACCCACCCTGGACCATACCAGGCCACACGCCCTCAACATGGGGGGGTGTGGGTGCTTTGGGGCAGGGGGGGTTCTGCACCCCCCCCACCTTATAGCACCTTGCCCCATGTGGATGAGGACAAGGGCCTCATCCCCACAACCCTGGCCGGGGTTGTGGGGGTCTGCGGGCAGGGGGCTCATCGGAATCTGGAAGCCCCCTTTAACAAGGGTGGCCCCCCAGATCCCGGACCCCCTCCCTATGTGAATGGGTATGGGGTACATTGTACCCCTACCCATTCACCCCATAAAAGGCAGTGTATGTAAATAATGACAGGAGACGTTTTGAAAAGTTTATTAAAAATCTTCATCCAGTCTTCTCCGCTCCGGGCTTCTCCTCTCCGCTCTTCTCCCCTCCGCTCTTCTGCTCTTTTATTCATGAAACCATTTTTTTCCCCAAAAAAAACATGTTAAAAAAATGCTGCGTAAATACCGTGTGACAAAAAAAAAGTTGTACTGATTTTATTCTATAGGGTCTCTGAAAAACATATATATAATGTTTGGGGGTTCTGAGTAATTTTCGAGCAAAAAAATTATGATATTTATATGTAGGAGAGAAGTGCCAGAATAGGCCCGGTATGGAAGTGGTTAAATAACTCCTAAGACCTTCTAGATGCAATGAATAAATCCACCTTAACAAAACATAAAATAATGTGAATAAAGTTAAAAACACAAAAAAAACTCGCAATATAAAGTTCATTCAGTAACTACTGTGCTCGCAAATGTATAATAAAATGTCAAATGTGATGACTCTGCTCCGGGAAACAATATGCACTTTAATAAATTTACAAAAAAAAAAAAAGACAGCCCAATTCTGGTAGTGGATAGGGAAGAAGTCTTTCCTAAGGGTGAAGATCCACTTTAACCACTTCAGCCCCGGAAGGTTTACCCCCCTTCATGACCAGTCCATTTTTTGCAATATGGCACTGTGTTACTTTTACTGACAATTACGAGGCCATGCGACGCTGTACCCAAAAAAAAAAATCTTTTTTTTCTCCCGCAAATAGAACTTCTTTTGGTGGTATTTGATCACTTCTGTGTTTTTTGTTTTTTTTTTGCGCTAAAAACTAAATAATGGCCAACAATTAAAAAAAAAATTTATATATATATATATATATATATATATATATATATATACATATACACACACATATATATATAATATATATATATATATATATATATATACATATATATATATATTATATATATATATTATATATATATATATATATATATATATATATATATATATATATATATATATATATATATATATATATATATATATGCTATAAAACATATCTAATCAACAAATGCAAAAAATCAAATTTTTTCATCAATTTAGACCAATATGTATTCTGCTACATGTTTTTGGTAAAAACAAAATCCCAAAAAGTGTATATTGATTGGTTTGGGCAAAAGTTATCGCGTCTACAAACTATGGGATATTTTTATGGAATTTGTATTTATTTATTTTTTAGTAATGGCGACGATCTGCATTTTTTGGCGGGACTGCGACCTTGCGGCGGACAAATCTGACACCTAACTGACACATCTGACACCATTTTGGGGACCAGTGACACTAAGACAGTGATCAGTGCTAAAGAATATATGCACTGTCACTGTACTAATGCCTCTGGCAGGGAAGGGGTTAACATCAGGGGCGATCAAAGGGTTAAATGTGCTCCTAGGGGGTGCTTTCTAACTGTGGGGGAGATACTTTGACTGGGGAAGATAGAGATCCATGTTCCTGCTTAGCAGAAACACAAGATGTCCATCTTCCCTTCTCACAGAACGGCGGGCTGCCTTGTTTACATAGGCAGACCACTATTCTGACTCTCATGAGAACTATCCGCTGTACCTAATGATCAGGCCATTTTTTGCGATTCGGCACTACGTTACTTTAACGGAAGCTTGTGCAGTCGTGCGACGCTGTACCCAAATAAAATTGATGTCCTTTTTTTCCCACAAATAGAGCTTTCTTTTGGGGGAATTTAAAAAAAGGACTTCAATTGTATTTGAGTACAGCGTTGCACGACCGAGCAATTTTCAGTTAAAGTAACGCAGTGCTGAATTGCAAAAAAATGGCCTGCTCATTAAGGGGGAAAATTTTCCGGTCCAGAAGTGGTTAAAGTTTAGGTCCTATTTTTCCCACAAATAGAGCTTTCCTTTGGTGATATTTGATCACCTGTGCGATTTTTTTTTTTTTTTTTGCGCTATAAACAAAAAAAAAAGTGGCAATTTTGAAAAAAAAAAAAAAACTATATTTTTTACAATCTGCTATATAACATTCCCAAAAAAAAAAGATGTAAAAATCAAATGTTTTCATCATTTTAGGCCAATTTGAATTCTGCGACATATTTTTGGTAAAAAAAAATCTCAATAAGCTACAAACTACGGGAAAGATTTATGTCACTTTTATTTATTTATTTATTTTTTACTAGTAATGGCGTCGATCAGTTATTTTTAGCGGGACTGCGACATTGCGGTGGACAGTTCGGATCCCTGACTGACATTTTTGACACTTTTGGGGGCAACAGTGACATTACTACAGTAATCAGTGATAAAAATATGCACTGTTACTGTAATAATGACACTGGCAGGGAAGGGGTTAACCCAGGGGCCATCAAAGGGTTAAGTGTGAGCCTAGGGGGTGTTTTTCTAACTGTGAGTGGGATGGGCTTGTAATATCAACACAGAGACCTGTGATCCTAAATAGAAGGAACACAGGGGGCTCTGTGTTGATAGCAGAGAGAACAACGGTCTGCTGTGCTTACAACAGCAGACCGCCGTTTTCTCTTCAGAGGGGAGCGATTGCGAGTGCTGGACGGCAATCGCGGCCGACGGCCCTGCGCCTTAGCTTTCCTGCTGGTGAGTGGGTGTGGGCGAGCGGCGTCAGCGGCGTGGGTGAAAGGCGTGGTTGGCATGGGCAAGCAGCGTCAGCAGCATGGGTGAGCGTCGGATTGGGCGAGTTGCGTGGGTGGCATGGGCGAGCGGTGGCAGCAGCATGGGCGAGCGGCGTCGGCGGCGTGGGCGAGCGATGTCGGCAGACCGCCATTTTCTCTTCAGAGGGGAGCGATTGCGAGTGGTGGACGGAAATCGCGGCCGCTGGCCCTGCGCCTTAGCTTTACTGCTGGTGAGTGGGTGTGGGCAAGCGGTGTCAGCGACGTGGGTGAGCGGCGTGGGCAGCATGGGGGAGCGGCGTCAGCAGCATGGGCAAGCGGCGTGGGTGATTTTCGTGGGCAGCATGGGCAAGCAGTGTCAGCAGCATGGGCAAGCGGCGTCGGCGGCATGGGCAAGCAGCGTCTGTGGCGTGGGCGAGCGGCGTCCGTGGCGCTCGAGCACCCACAGGATTGCTCCTGAGAACTGCCGTACAGGTACGGCAATTCACGGGAACCTGCCGACCTGCCACCGTATAACTGCGGCAGTTGGTTGGCAAATAGTTAATTTGGTACAACGTCACACAACCGCGCATTTGTTAGTTAAAATAACGCAGTGCCCTATCACAAAAATGGCCTGGTCAGGAGGGGGGGGGGGGTAAACCTTCCGGAGCTGAAGTGGTTAAGCAAGTGCACCTATCTTTTTACCAAAAGAACAATGGCAGGTATGGAAAAAGATTTTGCTCAAATCCTAGCATTGCATACAGCTGGGGTGATTATTTCATCTGTATAAACCTGAAATTTCACATAATAAGAATAATACATTTCCTAAAAATATAGGCCAGCTGTAGTAGCATTCAGAGAAGCATTAGGGAAAAGCAAAAGGTCATTTGCAGGCTTCTATGCGATTTTCATTCAGAAAAGGTTGCACCAGTTACAGTATAATTTATAAACCAGGCACTGCTGAATTCACAAGAGGTTCAACCTCACCAATATATGACTGGACTACCCCGAGGTCCTATCTGACGCATTGCTCTGAACAGGCCAGAGCTGCTTAAGGGAATAATATTTCAAATGTCAGATCGGATTTTATTCTCCTCTATCTTTCTAGGAAACAGAGAAGAAAACAGAAAATAAAACACACTTATGTATATAAGATGCTCTCATTCTTCAAAGCAATAGAATTACTTGAAAATAGAATAAAAAAAAAAATAGCATATAAATTTAGAGATCCATTTATTAAAGACAGAAGGGGTCACTAAGAATAGAGAACTTTGACATGTGGGAAGTTGGATAAGGGAAGATCTTTAGCTGTGTTCTACAGAGATTTATAGAAATGATTTCAGATATTAGAGAGCTGCACATAATACCGTCATGAGTGATGTTCAGGATGGGCAGCCTGGCAGCTTTTTAGAAGGAGAGGCTCTATATAGAATTTCAAGCCCGGGAAATAATGATGACAGAGGCCAACAACAAAGTTTGATCTTCAATGAGATGTCAACCAGAAGGCCTTCATACTTCTACAACCAACCAGCAGGCCATTATAATTATGTAATCAACCCAGAGGTGTAACTAGAACTTTCAGGGCCAACCTGCAAGAAACCATGAAGGGCTCCCCAGACCCCTGGTCAGAGCCCTTCCCTACAAGCCTGGGGCTCTTCCCACTGACCCTGGGGCCCTTTACTCTCGTTGTGGGGGGGGGGGGCCTTTATTACGGTCCTGCAGTGGTTCTGCAGTGGGCTCCCTTCCTGCCATCTTGGGGCCTCCCCACGGTGGTGGAATGCCAGGGCCCGGTTGCAAGTGTGACCGTTGCAATACTGGAAGTTCACCCACTGGTGTCAGTAGTTTTTATTTTTTGGTATTTTATTTGTATTATTTTTTTAGCATTTTATTTTTTTTTTACCAAGTCACTGACTATGACTCTGTCCATTCTGAAAAGGAAGGAGCTGGTAAATTACATGTTTACCGACCCCTTCCTGGTTTTCTATTGTGACACATCCCCTGCAGCAGCAGGAGAGGGGAGGGAGCACAGTGGGGGGGGGGGGGCAGCACAGTAGGAGGGGAGGGAGCACAGTGGGGAGGGGGGCGCACAGTAGGGGGGGCAGGGGAGCACACAGGGGCCCAGAGACAGCAGAACACAAGTGAACTGGATAGGAGGAGTGGCGGGGGCAGCATACAGAGGAACCAATCTCCTCCATTTTTCTCCTGAAGCTACAGGAGGAAAAAGGAGGACAGTGATTTCTCTACATGCTGCCCCCTGCCGCCCCTCCTCTCCAGGTGTACAGGGGAGCCACACAGGCATGGGGCCTGGTTGCAATTCCAACCCATACAACCCCTGTAGTTACACCCCTGAATCAACCAGAAGGCTCCTATATTTTTACAACCAACCAGAAGGTCCTTATCCCTTTCATGGCCAGCTAGAAGGCCCTTATACTTCCAAAACCAACCAGTAGGCCCTTATGTAATCAACCGGAAGGCTTTTTTGCTTACACAATCAACAAAAGACCCTCCTTATACCCACAATCAAACAGAAGAAACTTGTACCTTCACAACCAACTAAAAAGACCCTATACATTGACAGCAAAGCACAAGGTTCTTATATTTCTAACCCAGTGGTGTAATTTTGAAGAAGAGGGGTGCCAGTGTAGATCACAGATAGACATGGGTACCTACGTCCTATAGAAAGGGGGGGGGGATGTATTGAGGCTAATGTGGAGTTTCATGGTACCATCACAACCACTGCAGCCACTGATCCAATCCCCCCACCACTCTAAGTGGACTGATCTCTTCCCCTTCACCGTCACTGATCTCATCCAACCACTGCCACTGATCCCATCCCACCACTGCCACTGATCTTGACATATTCATTGAGTAAAATTAGACTTAAAATCATGCTAAAACATATACAGTACTTATCTAAAAAATAGACACAAGACACTGTGTCTTCAACATTTGGCTTTATAAAATCAAATCACAGATGGGGGTGACCTTGGAAAAATAACCATTGTCAGTTTTAGTAGGTACCATCTGAGTGTTGGGCGCTCAATGTGTTTCGCGGGGAGACCACCGCTTCTTCAGGAACTCATAGCACAATATTTTAGGGCAATAATCACATTTAATGCTGTAATGTAATATGAAATGTTCATATCTTTCACCCTCCCTATATCTACTCTATAACGTAAAGTTTGGATATATTAACACTCCTTGGGAGTTTTTGAGTGTATCAGTGACAATTATTATCAAGCATCTTATTTATGGATGTTTTTCATCTTATTTTGGCAGTATACTGCTATTATAGTAAGAAAACCTCCTGGCACGATTTATATCCAGCCTTGAGAGGATCTGGCTCAATTGTTCAGCACTTGTTATCACGGTTCGTTATAAGAAACATATATTTATATAGGCAATTATCTTATTAGAGATTTTTTCTGTTTCAATTTACCACCCCTATTACTTTTTTGCTAGATAAGGGACTTTGTGCCCCCTATTGGGGGGGGGGGATTCCCGCATTTGCTGGGGAAGACTTGTGCCTCTTTTTTCCCTCACTTTGGGTAAGAGCATGCATGGGTTTGCACCACAATGTAATCCTAGTCTTACAATTTGTTTATAATTTTAACAAATTATTGTTATTATTTTACATTACAACATTAAAGCGGAGTTCTACCCCCCCCCTCCCCTCCCCTCCCCTCCCCTCCCCTCCAAAAATTAAAAGACAGCAGCTACACATACAGTAACTGCTGACTTTTAATATTAGAACACTTACCTGTCCTGGAGTCCAGCGATGTTGCTACCGCAGCCAATGTTTCCATTGGTTGTCGGGTGCTGCCGCCGCCACTGCCGGTAAGGGAACCCGACAGTGAAGCCTTGCAGCTTCATGGCCAGGACCCTACTGCGCAAGCGCGAAGCGGGCTGTGCTCTGTAATTGTCCAGGAAGCAGAGGGAAGAGTAGAGGGCCGAACTTCTTACGAACCAATGGAAGTAGGGACATGGTACATGTCAAAAACAGGTACCTGCTCCCCCCTGAAAGGTGCCAAATGGGGGGGGGGGGGGGAGGAAACAGATAAGTGGAATTTCCGCTTTTAAGAGGAACTCCGCCTTAAATGTGATTATTACTCTATAATACTGTGCTATAAGCTCCTGAAGAAGCGGTGTACTCCCCGCAAAACATGTTGAGCGCCCCGACACTCAGATGGTACCTACTTAAACTGACAATGGTTATTTTTCCAAGGTCACCTCATCTGCGATTTGATTTTATGTAGCAAAATGTTGAATACACAGTGTCTGGTGTCTATTTTTTGGATATGTATATGTTTTAATATGATTTTGAATAAAGTCTAATTTTACTCAATGAATATGTCAAGTCTTTGTATGGTACCATGAAAGTCCACATTAGCCTTAATACATTCCTCCCCCCAGTGGTGGAAATAATCAGGGTCGCGGCAGTCACACTTGCAACCAGGACCTGGAGTTCCATCATTGTGTGGGCCCGTCTGCCCATTCTGCCACTGTGGGGGGGCGCCCATCCATTCCGCCACTGTAGGGGGCCCATCTGTTTGTTCACAACTGTAGGGGGCCTGTCCATCTGTTCCGCTACTGTGCCCTCTCGCTGCTGAGGGGAGGCTGAGCACTGTCACAGAGAACCATCCCACCTATCCTTTCCACCAATTGCTGCTGCAGAGAGAATCCAAGTAGGGAGGTGGAAACTGAAGGACAAAGTCAGCTGATGACCGATAGAGTTAAGGGGAGATCTCTGCGAGGAGACCCGTGCCAGCAGAGCCATCACTGGAGGAATGGGAAAAGATAAACTGAGGGGGAATCCATCAACTTAGAAAGTGAGTGAGTAATTGCTAGTGAAATTGTTCTCTTCTTCCACCACTGTTCCACTGTTGCCTTGTACTAATCCCATCCCCCTGCCCACACGCCAAAGGTCTCACTCCTATCCCCCCCATCACCACTGCCACTGATCTCATCCCTCCCCCCCATCACCTCTGGGGCAGAGGTGATAGGGGGATAGGGATGAGATCAGTGGCAGTGGTGATGTGGGGGGGGGTGAGATCTTTGTTGGTGGTGATGGAGGGGGAATAGGGATGAGATCTGTGGTGGTAGGGGGAATGGGATCAGTAAGAGGCAGTTCTTATCCCCCCCTTCACCTCTGCCACTGATCCCACCCCCCTCACCACCACCGCTGCCACTGTTCCTACCCCCCACCACCACTGCTGCCACTGATTTCATCCACCGCTACCACTGATCCCACCCACATATACAACTTTCTCTTCTCCTCTATCTTCCCCCACAGTTTATTATCTTTTGTATCTGTTTGATTGTAAGCCCTAATGGGCAGTGCCTTCTGATTTCTCCTGTATTGAATTGGATTGTAACTGTACTGTCTGCCCTCATGTTGTAAAGCACTGCATTGTTTTTTCACGTTTTTGGGTTTGTGTTCGAAATGTGCAAAGAGAGATCACATGAATACCTAAAAGTATACCATTTATTAAAAGTAATGACAGATACAGATAAAGATAAAGAAACTATATCAAGAATACTTTTACTATTACTACTAATGCTGTTTCCCGCCATGGAGTCTAGTTTGCTGTTACGCAACATTGCACAGGCAATCAGGACCAGACACTTGCCTCATGGCTGTTCTGGGTGAGACTAACCCACATGTTCTAGCTAGGATATATAGGTCTTGTATGTAGGAAATGGTCAAGCCCACCTTCAGAGCAAAATGACCTTCTAAGGAAAATGGCAAATTCCTGAAGGAGAGGGGTCTGGCTTGTCCATATAGGCAGTTCACATTCCAATAGGATGAGTCATTCAAGGCAACCAGAATAACCAGGATATTAGAGGCTTTCTGAGATAATTGTGAGGCCAACCTTAATACGGAAATTAAATCTGCAATATCTCTGTTATGCGCAAACTGTTGGCGCTATATAAATCCTGTATACTAACAATCTGAAAGTGTTAACAAACAATATGGGGCTATAACAGAGATAATTGTCTGTAAATTCAGGAGGCCATTTGTCCATTTGAATATACTGTATATACCAGTCAACCACTGCCCCCCCCCCCAAAATTAGGAGAAAAGAGAGGAAACAACTAACAGTGAATGAACTATGGAAGCTTGGGAATCAAGAGTCAAAACTATTCCCATAAACATATCCCCTTATTGTAAAGATAGGGTTCGGTCATTTTTTGCAGAAATGGAAGAAGTTAACTTACATAGCCATTCAAAAATATAAGAATGGGAGCACCAAACTCCATAACATAAGTCTATAAATGGAGGTTCGGTTAGGTTCTAGAGAGAGGGAATAGGAAAGAAGAGGTAGGAAGTAGTGATCGATTTTTTTATTGCCGATACCGATATTTTGGTCATCGCATATCTGTATCGGCCGATATTGGCCGATATTTTCGTACATTAAAAATGTTTTGGGACGGGTACTCTTGTGGAGGGATCTGGGGGTCTAAAAGACTCCAAACCCCTCATCTGCACTTAACCGCCTTAGCGGTATTCCCGAGCGTGACTCGGGGTAGGAATTTTCTGCTATTAACGGTATCCCCGAGTCACGCTCGGGGTCAATGGGCAGAGTGTGCAGACAGCACAGCGGAGCTTCTCTTACCTTATCCTGGCGATCCAGCGATGAGCTCTCATTGCTGTGACCGCCAGTGAGATCTCCGCTGCTCGTCTGTCGGTAGGAGGACTTCCTAGTTCCGTTCCCTGCAGCAGCAATGCTGCATGGGAGCGGAACTAGGGAGGGAAATTCAAAAAAAAAAAAAAAAAAAACGTTGCACAAAACACATAACACATTTTATATATATATATATATGCAAATATATATACCTATATACACACACACACATGTATATGTATATATATAAAATTATATTATTGATTCGATTATAATTCATGCGTATATATATATACACACACACATATATATATATATATACACACACATATATATATATATAATATATATAATATATAACGCATGAATTATAATCTAATCAATAATATAATTTTATTATATATATTATATATTAAATAATAAAATTATATTATTGATTCGATTATAATTCACTTGTTTGTGTTTCAAATTTATCACATCTGGGATGTCTACTAGAGTCTTGTTTTGGTCAGGTTTAAGTCAGTAATTACTAAGAATTGTAGGCCTATAATACATAACGCCAAATTTCCATGAAAAGAATTGTACCGCTTTTGGAACAGAATTCCTGACAGAATCATACCGCCAGGGAGGTTAAAAGCATTCAAAACGCCAAGTTTGGCTGTTTTGAATGCTGTAATTATTTTGAATTTGGCGCCGAGTACCCGGAAGTGATGTCATGACATCGCTTCTGGGTTTTTACATGGAGACCTGATCAGAGCCTAATGCGACTTTGATCGGGTCTTCTCTTCGGTGGACATGCAGGCTGGTTGCCCGGGTCTCCTGGTGGGATTGGAGACCCGGGCGAGCCACAGAAGGCGGCGGGAGGGGGGGGCATCCCCTCCCGCTCCTTGTAATGACAGCCGAGCAGCTTCTCAGCCTCATTGGTTGTCATTACAAGACAGCCGACCGTCGGCTATGGACGCCGATACCATGGTGATGCCTCTAGCTGCAGGCATCACTCCGGTACAAGCACTTTCCCAAAATATCGGTAATATCAATAACCTCAGGGGCCGATTCCGATATATCAGGGAAAGTGCATATCGGCCCTCGATATATCTGCTTTGCTGATATTTGGTCGATCCCTAGTAGGAAGAAATCTGAAAATTAGGAAATAAGGAAGAAAAAGGGAGAAAAACACACCCATCCGGGAGCCCGATCCCGTACGGCCACACACCCATCACTAGTCCAAAGGTAATTGTAAATATGAGAACCAGGGATTCCAGACTTTGTCAAAGAGTGAATGTTTATCCTGTAGCACACTAACTATCTTTTCAGTAAGCATGATCCAAGTGAGTTTACACTTTTGCAATGATAAGTCAATCATAGGACTCTTCCAGGCCGTTGTGATTGATATCATAGCTGCCAGCAATGTGAAATGGATCAAACGTTGGGTATGTTTAGGAGTATTTTCAACTGGCTCATTTAGAAGGGCAACCCAGGCATTCTTGGGGATATTTACCATAGTTACTGAGTATATTATCAAGTTATGGACTGACCTTCGGGCACGTCCACCACATGTAGTATAGTTCCCACCTGGCCACATCTTCGAAAGCATAGAGAAGATGTTCCAGGTTACTTTTAAAAGCCGTTCAGAGACTAAATACCACCTAGAACACAGCTAATAACCAGCTTCTCTTTTTACACTTGTTGATGCATTTTCATAAGAATCAAACCATGGGCCCTATAAACTGGAGGGCTCCCATCTGATAAACCCCTATATCAGACAGCATTCCCAATTGATACATTGACCTATTCCCAGTGTACTATACCAGCGTTCCACAGTTCAACCTCCCTACTAAGCTGGCAATAAAAACCTGATAGAGGTTCTGTGCCTTCTGCTCTCCATCCAAAATAAAATAAATATTTGGCTAGGTTGGGCTTTAAACAATGAGAAGACTGCAATGAATTATTGCCAAGCCAAGCAGAAGACAGATTTCAATACTGTTCAAGCCAAAATCTGATCTCTTCTCTGGTTTATTATACTTTGCCTGGCCATCAAAATTGTTCTGTTTAGCTGTGTTTCTTTTTGAAATTTAGGATATTTTTCTTTTCTGTTTTGTGTTACTGTGACTTTCCAGACGCTTGTCCTGATGTTCTCGTTACCAATGTACAGTAAGCCTAGCTATTGATTAGCGTTATTAATAATTTTACTTTTATTGCAACAGGACTGCATTAGTATATTTTAATGATGCTTAATATTGTATGACATTGATCCGCCTTCCCATTAAGATCATTGTAATTTTATCTAATGCAGCAAATTAGAGCAGGGATACTCAAGTACTAATTATAATACTTATATTATATTATATTATACTTATATTAAAATTCTATTTTAAAGGCATGAATACGGCAGTTTTTTTTTTTTTTTTTTTTTTATTAGAATAGCTGTACTTTCTTTTTTTTTTTTTTTCTTTTTTTTAATTATCAGCCTAGAAATAGTTAAAGTATTTTCTGTAAACCTATATATGCAAAGCTAGAGCTTCAATGCAGGGAACTTCCATTTTAGAATTGCCCAGAAAGTACTGCATTTCCTGAACAGAGGGGAGCAGAATAATTTGGGTTAAAAATAAATGGCACCACAAAATTGTTGTTCTTCCAGTTGCTAATATTTTTCCTAATTTAGAGGGTGTGTTTTTTGGGTATATTTAGAATAATTTAGTCAATTTAATTAATTTATTTATACATGTTTTTACGTAAGATTCACACAACTTCCACCCAGGATGCATACCTTTCCAATTGAATCCAATTAGAAAAAAAATAGGGAATCTCCTGTGGAAGTTGCTCTTACAATTGCTAACATTTTTCTTAATTTAGAGTGTGCATTTTAGTCTATTTTATTTATTATTATTATTATTATTATTATTATTATTATTATTATTATTATTATTATTATTATACATGATTGATCTATTTATCTATTTATATTTATCTATTTATACATGTTTTCATGCAAACATCACACAGCTTTCACCCTGGATTCACACATTTCCAATTGAATCCAATTAGAAAAAAATAGTGAATCTCCAGTGAAAGTTGGTATTTTTACAATTGCTAACATTTTTCCTAATTTAGAGGGTGCATTTCTGGGGTATATTTTTAGTCTATATGATTTATTATTATTATTATAATACAGGATTAATCTATTTATTTATTTATATTTATCTATTTATACATGTTTTCATGCAAACATCAACCAGTTTTCATCCTGGATTCACACATTTCCAACTGTATCCAATTAGAAAAAAATAATAAATCTAATGTGAACATTTATGAATCTTGTGTGAAAATAAAAATTATAAATAGACCCTGTGTTTTTTTTCCCTTTTGTTTTCATTTCTTTTTTTTTTTTTCCTTTTTTTTTTTTAACTGCTTTTTTTTTCTTGCTGTACAATAAAATTTAACTAAAGGCAACACTGTTTTTTTTTTTTATTTTGGAAAGAGTGGAGAGATGTCAGTTTTTAGATTGCTGTCTGTGCCCCCGTTTGGGAGATCCACCCAATTGTCATGTTTATCGGTATCATGAAAAGTGAAAATAAGAGAAAATCACAAATTTTGGGTTGTCCCTAGAACAGTAATAGAGGGGAATTCTTTCAATGAGGACACTAGTTCTGGTGACCTGAGGGGCCCAAATCCCTAACTTTTGCAGGGATTTCCTTTCACTTCCTGTTTTGGCTATGGGACCCTGTCACCCTTTAGGAGTGACACTTATAAAGCTCACTTTATTGTTTCCCTTCCCCCATTGATACCAAAGCATTTCACCAAAATTGTAAAATTTTGCCAAAACCTCCGAATTTTTTTTATTTATTTTTTTTACTTTCAATATTTTTATCATTTATACATGTTTTTATGTAAGATTTACACAACTTCCACCCAGGATGCATACCTTTCCAATTAAATCCAATTAGAAAAAAATAGTGAATCTCCTGTGAACATTGCTATTACAATTGCTAACATTTTTCTTAATTTAGAGGGTGCATTTTTGGGGTATATATTTAGTCAATTTAATTTATTATTAGTAGTATTATTATTATAATTATTATTATTGTTGTTATTATTATTATTACTATTATTATGAAGATAAATATGATCGAGTCTGTCCAATGAATCCACTTCACATCCCTGTAGTCATATCAATTGTTTGGAAAGACAAAATGATTGGTCCCAGTATCCAACCTGTGTCTTTGAATTATAAAGTCCCATAATTCAAAGACACAGGTTGGATACTGGGACCAATCATCTTGTCTTCCCAAACAATTGATACTATTATTATTATCATTATTATTATTATTATTTTACAGGATCGATCTATTTATCTATTTAAACCTCCAAATTTTTTTTACTTTCAATATTTTTATTTACATTTTAGGAAAAAAAAAATGTAAAAATACAGTTGAGGCTTGGATTATATATTGTTTAGCCTCTATAATATTTAATGGTTTTATAAAAAAGTAAATGAAATGTCCCATTTTTACATATAACTACTCCTCAAGCCATTCTGCACCTCTGCCTTAAGTCTTCAGTTGATATTTGGGGAGGTGGCAGTATGTACGATTGGCTCGTAGAGAATAATCTGAAAATTTGCCCCTTTTTTAGTTTTTTTTTTCAGTTTCGCAAGGCAGTGCAAACAGGAGCCATGAGATCATTTTAGAAGAACGCTTACGAAACAAAAATTGCAAGGCCCACTCAACAGGGTTTTTGTTGCATACGTTTGTAAATTTTTGTGAAGCCACACTGGCATGTGAACACACCTCTACAAAGTGTAACCTGAAATCCAAACTATCTAAGCTCTTAGGCCCCTTTCACACAACAGACCGTTCAGATCCGCCTGTCCATTTTTTTGGCGGATCTGAACGGATGCCCCATGCATCTCTATGGGGCATCGGATGTCATTGGAGACATGTCCGCTGACATCCGATTCGATTCGTCAAACCCTATTTTCCATCTGTCCAGCGGATCGGTTCAGATGAGAACGGACAGATGGTCCATTCCCATCCGATTCCCCCATAGAGAACAGCGGGATCTGACAGCTCTGTCTCAGCACACACAGTGCGGAGACACAGCTGCCATCCGCCTTCTCAGCGGGGGATCGGCGGAATGATCCCCCGCTGAGAAAAACAGAGTCCGCCTGATGGACTCCCTGTGTAAAAGGGGCCTAATGCTGTTTCTTTTCTAGGAGTGAAAAATGTTGACTCACTGCTGCAGTCAGGGTCTGCCGCTAGCTGGTCCTGTTAACACCCCTTGTGGTTATGTCAACTTGTTTTTGCTGGAGTCTTCAGGACCCTGTAAGAACCCTCACAATAGACCCAATAGGTAGAACCCTTATCACACACCCAAAAAGTGGTCATATGAAAAAGTATCCTATTACTTTGCAGTAAAAAAAAAAAAAAAACTTTGGAGCCAAGGGGTCACATGGATTAGGCTTTTTTTTACGGGGGTAGGGCGGGAGGAAAAGTGGAAGAGCCTTTTTATTTATCAAACATTTAGGTTTTTTAGGCAGATATGTTGCATGTATAATATATTTAGAAGACATATGGTCCAACTTCCTGTATTAACTTTTTCTGTATGAGAACAACATTTTCACACCCCTTTGTTTGCAAGATTGCTTTATCTGCCCTGTTCATTTGTTTTCTTAAAGCGGTGTTCAAGCCTCAGCCCCTCCAAAAATTAAAAGTCAGCAGCTACACACATTGTACAAATACTGTAGCTGCTGACTTTTAATATCAGGACACTTACCTGTCCTGGAGTCCAGCGATGTCGGCACCGCAGCCGATGTTTCCATCCACTGTCGGGTGCTGCCGCCGCTATTGCCAGTCAGGAAAATCGGCAGCGAAGCCTTGTGGCTTCACGGGCGGGCCCCTAATGCACATGCGTGAAGCGCGCTGCACATTCGGATTGGCTCGTCGGCGGGGGAAGGAGGAGGGAGCCAAACTTCCATGTAACAGCACTGTCTTTCAGAAGTGGGGAAGGGTAGCTATCAAAAACAGGTACCCGTTCCCCCCTCCCCCCTGAAAGGTGCCAAATGTGGCATCGGAGGGGGGGGAGGAAGCAAATGAGCGGAAGTTCCACTTTTGGGTGGAACTCCGCTTTAAGGAACTACTGGAAGTAACATGGCTGTGTGAATGTCCAGGACCATCTCAATGAATCCCACCAGATACACAGAAGGAACTTCAAAGAAAATAAGAAACTTCCCACCCATCTTAGGACATATATACTGTGTTAGATTTCCAAGCTGGTTAGAGCAATACTCTTGAATCCAACACTATGCATGGCGCTGCTCTCCATGCATGTAGGACTAACTACATGCTTGTATAATAAATACATCTACTTTTCAATTTGGTATCAACAGTCAAAATGTTACGGAAACCCATGAGTTTTGGGTTTCCCTATCATAGGGGTTAATGTTTAGTTGGGGGTATAACCTTGACCAGAGATGCACTCTAAGGGTAGAGCAACATTCCACAAGCCCAGACTCGCTCAAGGCAACTGAAGAACTCTAGGATGTATCCAGCAAACACATATGGCAAACTGTAAAAAATCCAAAAAAGGTAAGCGCTAGAAAAAATTATGTGTATGGCAGCTGGAACAAGAAAAAGGAGAATATACAACCTTCAAAAGACAATATTGAAAAAAGTATGTTCAGCACTAATAATTTAGTGCCTAAACAAGTTTAAATATCCAAACAGTAGAGCTAAAGTGGGGTACACACTAGTAGAAAATCTGCCGAAAATTCCCGCCTGATGTGAAATCATCAGATTTTCGGCTAGTGTGTACACAGCTTTCAGCAGCCGATCCCGACATTTTCAACAAAAATAAAAAATGGAGGGACAGCCCCCAAATTGTGATCAAAAGTACAATAGCTTTTAGTAAAAGAAGTCCAAATGGTGAACATAAACAAATAATTAGCAGTCAGATAACAGTTGGGTTATCCAGTAAATCCAAAGAACTCCTCCAATGGTAAGTATGGAGTGTCAGAACACTCACCAGACATCAATCAAGTATCAGCATTGAAAAAGGGGGTCAATACACCCAAAGTGTTGTTAGTTGCTTCTCCACAATGAGATTCCCTCCACCAATCTGTGCACTCACCGGAAGATGAACCAAGATGAGCCTTGTATTGCTGTTAGGCGGTATGGTGATAATGTAGTCCACTGTGCTGGTTCTGCGATCAATTCCAGTAGGATATATCTTGTGTAACCACTTGCCGACTTCCGCACGACTATTTACGTCGGCAGTCAGCCCCTCACAGGCAGAGCGACGTAGGGCTACGTCGCTAGCCTGTGAGGGTCTAGGGAGCGAGCGCGCGCCGCCGGAGGCGCGCTTCCGCGCAGTCACGGACCCCCCCCCCGCGTGTGACCGGCGGACCCGATGTCCGCCGGTCACTCGCAAACGTCAGGTGGAGAGGGAGAAAGGCAGGCGGCTAATGTAAACAAGCCGCCTGTCCTTCTCCCCTGTGTATGAATGGTGATCATACGGTTCTGCTATGTAGGACCGTTGATCACTGTTCATACAGCTCAAGCCACAGCCAATCACAGTAGAAAGCACGCCCCTAGGGACACACATAACCCCTCCCTCTCAAAAAAAGTTAACCCCTTCACTGCCAGTGTCATTTTACAGTAACAGTGCATATATATAGCACTGATTACTGCAGTAATGTCACTGGTAACCCCAAAATTGTCAAAAATGTCAGTCAAGGGTCCGATCCGTCCGCCCCAATGTTGCAGTCCCGCAAAAAAAAAACCCCGCAGATCGCCGCCATTACGCGTTTAAAAAAAACAACAAAAATGACAAAAATCTTTCCCTTAGTTAGTAAACGCAATAACTTTTGCGCAAACCAATCAAAATATGCTTTTTGCAATTTTTTTTACCAAACATATGTAGCAGAAAACAAATTGGCCTAAAATGTTTTGATTTTTACATTTTTTTGGGGGGAATTTCATTTAAAAAAATGTGAAAAATATTGTTATTTTTGCAAAATTGACGCTCTTTTTTTGTTTAAAGCGCAAAAAGTAAAAATCACACAGGTTATCAAATACCACCAAAAGAAAGCTCTGTTTGTGGGAAAAAGAGGACGTCAAATTCGTTTGGGTACAGCGTCGCACGACCGCGCAATTGTCCGTTAAAATCACGCAGTGCCGAATAGCAAAATAGGCCCTGGGCAGGAAGGGGGTAAAATCTTCCGGGGCTTAAGTGGGTAAAGGAGCTTACCAACGGGAGCCAAAGTAGTGCTCATATAGTGTATGTACAGTATGTAATAAATAAAAGAAAGGTAGATGTACATACGCATAAAAATGGCCATAAAAACGTACAGAGAAAGCCTCTGCTCCTACCACGAGGACGCGGCGATGGCGACGTCAGCGCTTAGGCCCCTCCCTGACAAACTGCTTTAATTAATTCATAATTTGCCATAGAGAAGGTAAATATGGGTGAGGCAAGTCACAATCCAAAAATTCCTCAAAACTCATCATTTCAGTTTCCTGTCCAAGTTGAGTTTTCTCTGCTATGGATCCAACAAAGTGCGACCAAATTCACTGTACTTTTATAAATGTAAAAATGAGACAGTTATTAGGATGGAAAGGTTTTAGCATTTATGGTTATAGACAGTTTTCTCACAGATATTCTTGTTCCTTTGCTGATAATCTTGAAAATCCTAAACAATTGAATTGACCTTTTATTGTGCTAACATCCGTAAATCAGAATTAAAATCATATCAGAAATATTTTTGCTACAATTTGTCACAGTATCAATTTCAGATAAAAATTTCAGCATCGATTATGTTAAGCTCAAGCTGGGGAAAGCAGATGGAGTATAATTGCTTCTGAGACAAAGGCCATTCTGTAAAAGCAGTTAACTACTTAAGCCCCGGAAGATTTTACCCCCTTCCTGACCAGGGTTTTTTTTGCGATTTTTTACTGCGTGACTTTAACGGACAATTGCGCGGTCGTGCGACGCTTTACCTAAACGAATTTGACGTCCTTTTTTTCCCACAAACAGAGCTTTCTTTTGGTGGTATTTGATCCCCTGTGCGATTTTTTGATCATGCGCTATAAACAAAAAAAGAGCGTACATTTTGCAAAAATAACAATATTTTTTAAATTGTTTTAATATATGAAATTCCCCCCCAAAAAAAAATGTAAAAATCAAATTTTTTTAACATTTTCGGCCAATTTGTTTTATGCTACATATGTTTGGTAAAAAAAAAATCGCAAAAAGCGTATTTTGATTGGTTTGCGCAAAAGTTATCGAGTTTACTAACAAAGGGAAAGATTTTTGTCATTTTGGTGTTTTTTTTTTTTAACGAGTAATGGCGGCGATCTGCAATTTATTTTGCGGGACTGCGACATTGCGACAGACAGATCGGACCCTTGACTGACATTTTTGACACTTTTGGGGTTACCAGTGACATTACTGCAGTAATCAGTGCTATACATATGCACTGTTACTGTAAAAATGACACTGGCAGGGAAGGGGTTAACTGTATTGAAGAGGGAGGAGTTAAGTGTGTCCTAGGGGCGTGCTTCTAACTGTGATTGGACATGGCTACTAGTGTAAAAACAGAGATCAATGGTCCTACATAGTAGAACTGTCTGATCTCCATTTTTACACAGGGGAGAATGACAGGCGGCTTGTTTACATTAGCCGCCTGCCTTTCTCCCTCTCCACCGACGATCGGCGAGTGACTGGCGGACATCGGGTCTGCCGGTCACACGCATGGACTTCTTAGGGAACGAGCCAGGGCGGGCGCGCGCCTCAGCGGGCGCGCGCTTGCCCTCTATTGGCTCACAAGCCGGTGACAGGCTAGTGACGTATATATACGTCACTTTGCCTGGCCGGGGCTGACCGCCGCAGTATATGTACTTGCGGCGGTTGGCAAGTGGCTAAAAGGGCAATTTTAGGAAACAAGTTTCAGCTTTCCCCGAACTGCTGATTGTGTCCAGCAAACACTGCAACCAAGTCAAAAATGGTCACACGCTGGAACTTAAAGCGGTAGTATCTGAGTATACTTAACTGTTACCTACAGGTAAGCCTATAATAAGACCTATAATAAGGCTTACCTGTAGGTAAAAATTAATATCTCCTATACCTACATTGTTTAGGAGATATTCGCCCTGCATGTAGCCGCTGACACCAGCGGTGCATGCGCTCCGAAGGTCCGGCGGACCTTCAGAACTCCTTGCTGGCTCCTTGCCGGAAAGTGACCTCCTGAGGCACATGCGCGGGAGTGACGTCATCGTGGCTCCGGCCACTCACAGCGCCGGAGCCGATGAACCCGGAAGAGACGCCGAGGGAACATGACGGCTCCCTCAGCGGTGTCCAGGCGACCGTGTGGGGGCTTCGTTCTAAGGTAAGTATTTCATAATGAACTAGTATGCGATGCATACTAGCACTTTATGCCTTTGTCTTGCAGGGTTTGTTTTTTTTTTTTATTTGTGAGGATACAACCGCTTTAACTGTTTCTGAGTACCACAAACTAAAAATGTTATTTAATTCATTTTTATTACTCAAAGCAACATTTTTGAGAAATCACTTTGGACCTCCCCCCAAAAAAAATGTTTTCTAGCTTCAGCCATCTTGATGAATAAATTAGCATTTACTTACTGAAATTAATCTGCCCTGAGCTCAGGCATGCAGGAAGGAGGGTGTGCTTAGCTGACAAAGCTCCCCTCCCATGAAGACTCCAGGGATGTATTACATCATTTTGGCCTAGGCCAGGAAGTAACTAAATAAATGTAAAAAAAAAAAAGTAAAAAAAAAAATAAAAACAAGTAAATACAGGTACATCTCGTAAAATTAGAATATCATCAAAAATTCAATTCAGAAAGTGGAACTCATATATTTTATATAGATGAGTTACATACAGAGTGATATATTTCAAGCATTTCTTACTTTTAATTTTAATGATTATAGCTTACAGCTGTGGTGACACCCCAAAATTCAGTATCTTTGAAAATTAGAATATTACATTAAACTAATAAAAAAAAAAAAAAGGATTTTTAAAACAGAAATGATGGCTTACTGAAAAGTCTGTCCATGTACAATATAGTATGCACTCAATACTTGGTCGGAGCTCCTTTTGTATGAATTACTGCATCAATATGGCGTGGCATGGAGGCGATCAGCCTGTGGCACTGCTGAGGTGTTATGGAAGCCCAGGTTGCTTTGATAGCGGCCTTCAGCTCATCTGCATTGTTGGGTCTGGTGTTTCTCATCTTCCTCTTGACAATAACCCACAGAGTCTCTAGAGGGTTTAGGTCAGGCGAGTTTGCTGGCCAATCGAGCACAGTGATACCATGATCATTAAACCAGGTATTGGTACTTTCGCCAGCATGGGCAGGTTCCAAGTCCTGCTGGAAAATGAAATCAGCGTCTCCATAAAGCTGGTCAGCAAAGGGAAGCATGAAGTGCTCTAGAATTTCCTGGTAGAGGGCTGCGCTGACTTTGGACTTGATAAAACACCATGGGCCAACACCAGCAGATGACATGGCTCCCCAAATCATCACTGAGTATGGAAACTTTACACTGGACGTCATGCAACTTGGATTCCGTGTCTCTCCACTCTTCCTCCAGACTCTGGGACCTTCATTTCCAAATGAAATGCAAAATGTTCCACAGACCGTGATGATTTGGGGAGTCATGGCATCTGGTGTTGGTCCACTGTGTTTTATCAAGTGCAAAGTTAGTGTAGCCCTCTAGCAGGACATTTTAGAGCACTACATACTTCCTTCTGCTGATCAACTTTATGGAGATGCTGATTTCATTTTCCAGCAGGACTTGGCACCGCCCACACTGCCAAAAGTACCAATACCTGGTCACATGATCATGGGATCACTGTGCTTGATTGGCCAACAAACTCGCCTGACCTAAACCCCATAGAGAATCTGCGGTGTCTTGTCAAGAGGAAGATGAGACACCAGACCCAACAATGCAGATGAGCTGAAGGCCACTATCAAAGCAACCTGGGCTTCCATACCACCTCAGCAGTGCCACAGGCTGATCGTCTCCATGTCATGCCACATTGATGCAGTAATTCATGCAAACGAGCCCCAGCCAAGTATTGAGTGCATACTATATTGCGGGGGCAGTTGATTTTAACTAGTTCTTCCCCAATGAGTGTAGAGGCTGCCTGTCCATACAATCAACAGTCCATTCACATTGACTCTAATGAGCAGTCCTTGGGATATCTTTTTAAGGTTTACGGCTTGAAAGAACTTGCACCAGGAATGGGGTCAGGGCATTGGGTACTTTAAAATGCTTAGCAGTAGCTAGTACTTAGAGGACAAACTCTTCTAGTAGCTGTAGTAGCTAATGGTGAATAATCTAAGGCCCCACAGCTGAAGACCTTGTGGCAAAATGTGGGCATCTGGTTACCTAGTGCTCAACTAGTGGTATCCAGTGCAGCTTCCAGCACACAGTCTCATGGGTCAACTTAAGGTCACTACTCACAAGTCCCCAGTACAGCTTCCTCCTTGCAGCTTTCTCTGGACACAATCTAGTGAGTAATGTTGCACCTCTCAGGACCAGGTCCCTGGTGATGTGCTTTTGCAATCAGCTCTGAGCAAAGTTAATTTAAGTCCTCAGTCCTGGCACCTATGAGGCCTCTGAAGCAGTTGTACAGTCCATGGGCTGCCTGAAAGCTGAAGCCCCTGCAACTCTGTAACCCACCTGGGGAGAAGGAACCCTGCTCCTCAGTGCCTCAGACCATTTATCTACATTCCTGCCCTCTTCTAGATACTTCCCCTCCAGGGAATGGCCAGAAACTAATAAATATTCAGCCTGGTCAATTTTAATCTCCTGCCCTAAGCTCCAGAAGCTTCTTCCAGAGGCAGGGGGAAGTAATCCTATGAGACCCTGAGCAGGTCAAAACAACCATTTACTGTACCTCTCACTTGATTACAGAAGGAGCAAAAGCTAAATTTACCGAACATCTTACGCTAGGAGGGTGCTACATCTTTATGGATTTTGACAAACAAAATGACTGCTTCTCCTTACACTCCCTCCTAGCCTTCTGTGCGCTGGTCTGTTTTTGTTTTTTGGTTGGGAGTATCCACGGATAGCAACCGCAAATGGTTCATAATTTTGTAAGTAAACTTTTGATAGATAACAAATATAAATACGTACATTAACCACTTTACCACTAGAGGATTTTGCTGTCTTACGTCTGGGCCACTTTTTGCAATTCGGCGCTGTGCGATTTTAACGGACAATTGCGCGGTCGTGCGACGCTGTACCCAAACAACATTTGCGTCCCTTTTTTCCCACAAACAGAGCTTTCTTTTGGTGGTATTTGATCACCTGTGCAATTTTTACTTTTTGCGCTATAAGCAAAAAAAGAGCGTTTATTTTGAAAAATTAACAATATTTTTAACATTTTTTTATATGAAATTCCCCCCCAAAAAATGTAAAAATCAAAATTTTTTTACATTTTTGCCCAATTTGTTTTCTGCTACCTATGTTTGGTAAAAAAAATCACAATAATATTTTGATTGGTTTGCGCAAAAGTTATTGCGTTTACTAACTAAGGGAAAGATTTCTGTCATTTTTGGTGTTTTTTTTTTTTAAATGAGTAATGGCGGCGATCTGAGATTTTTTTTGCGGGACTGCGACATTACGGCGGACAGATTGGACCCTTGACTGACATTTTTGACACTTTTGGGGGTACCAGTGACATTACTACAGTAATCAGTGCTATATATATGCACTGTTACTGTAAAAATTACACTGGCAGTGAAGGGGTTAACTTTTTTTGAGAGGGAGGGGTTGTGTGTGTCCCTAGGGGCGTGATTCTAACTGTGATTGGTTGTGGCTTGAGCTGTAGGAACAGTGATCAACGGTCCTACATAGTAGAACCGTATGATCACTATTTCTACACAGGGGAGAATGACTGGCGGCTTGTTTACATTAGCCACCTGCCTTTCTCCCTCTCCACCGACGATCGCCGAGTGACCGGCGGACATCGGGTCCGTCGGTCACACGCGCGGGGGGGGGGGGTCCGTGACCACGCGGGAGCGGGAGCGTGCCTCCGGGGGTGCGCGCTTGCTCCCTAGACCCTCACAGGCTAGCGACGTAGATCTACGTCACTCTGCCTGTGAGGGGCTGACTGCCGACGTAAATCGTCGTGCGGCAGTCGGCAAGTGATTAATAAAAATGAGGAGTGCCTAATGATTAATGTTTTAATGTATGCAATTATCCTGTGTATTCTTTCCTTACTTGTATCTTTATATGCAGCATGTTGTATGTTGATATTCAAAACCAATAAAAATTATATTGGAAAGAAAAAAATATATAAAAAAAATGGGCCAGAACCTGGATGGTAAATACTCCTGGGCAATGTATTTAATATTTTTTGTTTATCCTGGAATTGAACAACTGTTCTTGCAATCGGCTGTTACCCTCTTCTTATAAGATTAAAATATTACATTTGTTTTAAACACTAGTCTAAAATGTTATCTCTACTGCAAACTGACGAGAAAGCATCTTCCTTGTGAGTCTTGTAAACGTCGTGTTTCCAGACAGGTGAAAATATTTGTGTATTAAGCAAAGCTCAGTATGATCCCGGGTTCACGCTGTTTTGTCTGTCTCAACTTAAATTACTTTCACTGCCATATGTAAATATATTTTATAGAACATGGGTCACAAGTGGCATTTTATGGATATATTTCATCAGACCAAAACAATTTGTATTTTATTTTTTGATCGTTATGTTTTATTATTATTTCAGTTAATTGCAATACAGATGCAGATTGCGAAGCTTATGTAATTTTAATTTGAAAGAGGAAAACAAAATTGTCTCCATCATTCTTTCTTATTTCCTTTCCTTTTTTTCCTGAGAGGTTGCCTAGACCATCTTACCGAATGGGCACGCTGGGAAGTTGCCCGGGGGCCCCACCTGCCCAGTGACCCAGCCCCAGCCAAGCATTAGTCCAGATTTCCTTGTGCATCCCGCAGCCGAAATTAGCAGGTGGCAAGCGCCTGTCGGCCCTGTCCTGCTGTGAGGCCACTTGGGCCATAAAGGGGGAGCCCACAACTACAGGTATGCCTGACCGTCTCCGCGGGAACAGGCACACACAGGACAGTCTAGTCTGACTCCCGTCCGTGTGTGTGTTCACTGGAACCAAGCTGTCATTAGCCTGGCACTGCTGTACCAATAAATATCGCCTTATCGATAAATTGCATTTTTATTCTCGTGGGTGATTGTGTGGGCGGGGCCCCAGTGCACTGCATTGCCCGGGGCCCTTTATTGCTCGTAAGATGGCACTGTAGACCTGCACTACAAAAAGGGGTGTAGGGGGTTAATCATCAATTTTTAAAGCTTTTTTAAAGCGGAATTTGGCAGCTAAATAAGGTCAGGCGCTGGATGGAGAACAAACGTGTTGCGATTGGGTATGTAGATAATCACCCTCAACCAATAGGAACGTATTTCTACTATCGTACACAAAGGATCCATAGATGTCACGATCCAGGAGAACAATTATAAGACTTTAACTCAATGGTATCAAACACTAGTTCTGCTCAACAAATATACCCCTGAACATCTAACTGATGCTGGACATGTTCCAATGAACCGGGAACGCTCTAACATATATGGTGGACATGCCCATTACTGCAAACATTCTGGTCCCAAGTACATGAAATAACAACACAGATATCTTCATACATTCTTTGGAGCATACTCCAGCCCAGTTCCCACTTTATCATTCCACCACATCTCTACAGGCATACCGCATATCACTAGCTATACACATGATCAACTTGGCCAAACTCTGTATTCCTATACACTGGGCCTCACCTCATATCCTTACTATATCCGAATGGCTTAAACATATATGTAAAAATTCAGAGATGGAAGAATTAATTTGTATATCACGAGATACCTCTTCCAAATTCTCACATATATGGGCCGGCTGGACTAATTTCCAAACCACAGACTGATAAACGATTCTGATTGGACTGGGCCCTGCTAGCTCCCCAAACTGAATGTTGACTTTAACCTTCCTAGAGTGTGGCTCGGGGGTTAAATTTCAGTGCCAAAAGCAGTAACCCCAAGCCACACTCAGGGTACCGCTAAGAAGATCGATGGATCCTGGTAGAGAGGGTACTCACCTTGTCCCCGGGATCCAGCGATGTATCCCGGCGGTGTGCGGCGGCGGATCTTCCTCCCGATGCTCTGTGTGCCCCGGCTTCCGTCTCCTGCGACGTGATGCTCGCAGGGGGGTTGAACCGGCAGCAAATTCAAAAGTAAAACACACCAAACACACTTATACAATGCAAAATAAAAGAAATTTACATTAGTTTGCCCCCCAGTGCCCTTTCCTGCAGTTTTACTGTACTTTTTATGTATATATGTAGAGTTGGCCCACCCTTTGTATTCATACCAGCTTCAACTTGCTGGGAAAGCAGTTCACAAGGTTTAGGAGTGTATCTATGGGAATGTTTGACCATTCTTCCAGAAGCGCATTTCTGAAGTCAGGCGCTGATGTTGAACAAGAAGGCCTGGCTCGCAGCCTTCGCTCTAATTCATCCCAAAGGTGTTCTATCGGGTTGAGGTCAGTCAAGTTCCTTCACCCCAAACTCGCTCATCCATGTCTTTATGGACCTTGCTTTGTGCACTGGTCCAAATCATTGGAGGGGGGGATTATGGTGTGGGGTTGTTTTTCAGGGGTTGGGCTTAGCCCCTAAGTTTCAGTGAAGGGAACTCTTAAGGCGTCAGCATACCAAGGCATTTTGGGCAATTTCATACTTCCAACTTTGTGGGAACAGTTTGGGGATGGTCCCTTCCTGTTCCAACATGACTGCACACCAGTGCACAAAGCAAGGTCCATAAAGACATGGATGAGCGAGTTTGGGGTGGAGGAACTTAACTGGCCTGCACTGGAGAGGAGGGGGGATTATGATGTGGGGTGGTTTTCCAGGGGTTGGGCTTGGCCCCTTAGTTCCAGTGAAAGGAACTCTTAAGGCGTCAGCATACCAAGACATTTTGGACAATTTCATGCTCCCAACTTTGTGGGAATAATTTGGGGATGGCCCCTTCCTGTTCCAACATGACTGCACACCAGTGAACAAAGCAAGGTCCATAAAGACGTGAATGAGCGAGTTTGGTGTGGAGGAACTTGACTGGCCTGCACAGAGTCCTGGCACAAAGAACTGGAAAAGCACAGGCAGGGCACTGGAAAAGTCACCAGGTGAAATCCTGTGGTGAAATGGGATGATACAGTGTAATCCGTTAGGATCACAGCTTTCTATCATGTCATTTGGTGTATTTACATTTTTGAATTTGCAGCCGGTTCCACTAACCCCCCTCCCCCCAAGTCGCATCGCTCGTAGGGAAGGGAACCAGAAGACAGGTGCCGGCATCGGCCTAGTACACAGCGGGAGGACAGCGGGAGGATGGCGGGGAGGACAGCGGGAGGACAGCGGGGGGATGACTGGAGGACGGCAGGGGAGGACGGTGGGGGAGGATGGCGGGGGATCGCAGGGGAAGGTGAGTTTTAAAATATAAAACAACAGATTTCCATGCAAAATAATGTATCGCTTTTAAGAAAAGAAATCCGGACATAATCAGACTGCCAGGGAGGTTAAGGGCAGGGACTGATGTAAATGTACAATATATATGTAAAGCACTGCATAAATTGTCAGTGCTATATAAGTTCCGGTAATAATAAATAGATAATTGACTTTCTTTCATAAATTCCATCACTTGACATTGAGCATGAATTCCTATTGAGTTTCACCTGAGAAGACTGCAATGCTAGGAAGCTTGGGATAAAAAAGGAGACAAGGTTGGCAGAGACTAAGGTAGAAAAACCGCATTACCATAACCATAAATAAACACACAAGAGAAACAAGTATGTAGAATAAGTAGAGACTGTCAACTAGCAAGCACTCAGGGAAACAGCTGCTGACAAGTTGGCCTGGTGTGTGATTGACACGAAGATCATGAAAAAGCCACTCAATCGAAAAATATGATAATGCTTATTCAGAGGTGTAGACACATTAAGACAAAATACACCCAAAAACATGCAAGAGGAATCATTTTAGTCAATAGGTCTTGGCAAAAGTCAAACCTACAGTATATAAAGGTCTTTCCATTAAAGATTTTCTTTACTGTGTAGGCACAAATCTGTGTCAAACAGTTTACAAAAACAATGTGCTAAAGTGGTTGTACACCTCAGATATGAAATATGAATAAAGCATATCCCTCTTTTGTGTGTACTTGTCTCAGTCAATTGCACTAAGGGTTGAGGTCCACAATATAGAAGTAGTCTGCTCTATAATTCATCCCTAAGGTGTTTCTATTGGGTTGAGGTCAGGACTCTGTGCAGGCCAGTCAAGTTCCTCCACCCCAAACTCGCTCATCCATGTCTTTATGGACCTTGCTTTGTGCACTGGTCCAAATCATTTGGTGGAGGGGGGATTATGATGTGGGGTTGTTTTTCAGGGGTTGGGCCCCTTAATTCCAGTAAAGGGAACTCTTAAGGTGTCAGCATACCAAGACATTTTGGACAATTTCATACTTCCAACTTTGTGGGAACAGTTTGGGGATGGCCACTTCCTGTTCCAACATGACTGCGCAACAGTGAACAAAGCAAGGTCCATAAAGACGTGGATGAGCGAGTTTGAGGAACTTGACTGGCCTGCACTGGAGGCAATGGGGGATTATGGTGTGGGGTTGTTTTCCAGGGGTTGGGCTTGGCCCCTAAGTTTCAGTGAAGGGAACTTTTAAGGTGTCAGCATACCAAGACATTTTGGACAATTTCATGCTCCCAACTTTGTGGGAACAGTTTGGGGATGGCCACTTCCTGTTCCAACATGACTGCGCAACAGTGCACAAAGCAAGGTCCATGAAGACATGGATGAGTGAGTTTGAGGTGGAGGAACTTGACTGGCCTGCATTGGAGGGGAGGGGGGATTATGGTTTGGGGTTGCTTTCCAAGGGTTGGGCTTGGCCTCTTAGTTCCAGTGAAGGGACCTTTTAAGGCCTCAGCATAGCAAGACATTTTGGACAATTTCATGCTCCCAACTTTGTAGGAACAGTTTGGGGATGGCTCCTTCCTGTTCCAACATGACTGCACACCAGTACATAAAAGAAAGGTCCATAAAGACATGGGTGAGCCAGTTTGGGGTGGAGGAATTTGACTGGCCTGCACAGAGTCCTGATCTCTAGAACACTTTTAGGGATGACTTGGAGTAGAACACCTTTGGGTTGAATGTTATAGCTGCAAAGAGCGGGTTAACTCAATATTGAACCCTGCATTGAAGGGGAGGGGGTATTATGGTGCGGGGGTGTTTTCCAGGGGTTGGGCTTGGCCTCTTAGTTCCAGTGAAGGGAACTCTTAAGGCGTCAGCATACCAATACATTTTGGCCAATTTCATGCTCCCAACTTTGTGGGAACAGTTTGGGGATGGCCCCTTCCTGTGCCAACATGACTGCACACCAGTGCACAAAGCAAGGTCCATAAATACATGGGTGAGCCAGTTTGGGGTGGAGGAACTTGACTGGCCTGCACTGGAGGGGAGGGGGGATTATGGTGTGGAGTTGTTTTGCAGGGGTTGGGTTTGGCCTCTTAGTTCCAGTGATGGGAACTCTTAAGGCGTCAGCATACCAAGACATTTTGGACAATTTCATGCTTCCAACTTTGCACTGGAGGGGAGGGGGGATTATGGTGCTGGGTTGTTTTCCAGGGGTTGGGCTTGGGCCCTTAGTTCCAGTGAAGGGAACTCTTAAGGTGTCAGCATACCAAGACATTTTGGACAATTTCATGCTCCCAACTTTGTGGGAACAGTCTGGGGGTGGCCCCTTCCTGTTCCAACATGACTGCACATCAGTGCACAAAGCAAGGTCCATAAATACATGGGTGAGCCAGTTTGGGGTGGAGGAACTTGACTGGCCTGCACTGGAGGGGAGGGGGGATTATGGTGTGGAGTTGTTTTGCAGGGGTTGGGTTTGGCCTCTTAGTTCCAGTGATGGGAACTCTTAAGGCGTCAGCATACCAAGACATTTTGGATAATTTCATGCTTCCAACTTTGCACTGGAGGGGAGGGGGGATTATGGTGCTGGGTTGTTTTCCAGGGGTTGGGCTTGGGCCCTTAGTTCTAGTGAAGGGAACTCTTAAGGTGTCAGCATACCAAGACATTTTGGACAATTTCATGCTCCCAACTTTGTGGGAACAGTCTGGGGGTGGCCCCTTCCTGTTCCAACATGACTGGGCACCAGTGCACAAAGCAAGGTCCATAATCACACACAATTGCCGATTTGTGGGGGTGCCAATGCCATTAACAATGGCATGTCTACTAAAGAGCAACACATTTCTGTGCATGCCAGCAGCATGTTCCCAACATGCATACATGTGAACCAAACCTTACTCTTTGAAGTAACATCTACAATAAACCTTTTTCACTTTACATCTCTGAAATTCTTTTTTTTTTTTTTTTTCACATTATTGGGAACCATCTCAGTGTCAAGCATCTTCACAACGGTTTTACAGGTTAACTTTTATCTGTTGTGTGTGTTTACCTATTTGCAGCAGGATTTAGAACTACTGGAAAAGTAATTAAGTCTATATTAAATATTGAAGAAACTGCTAAAACTGATAATGCAGATGGTTGCATGGTTCGCTGCCTCTACTATATCCTAATAACGGATCCAAGACGAGACGAAAAGGATTATGGACAATGTTTTCTAGGCAGCCAAGCTGGGGGGACTTAAAAAAGCAGATAGAAAGTAATTCTGAGATTAATATTCCCCCTTAAAACATCTTTAGGACTGTTGTTAATAGCCGGCTTGTCCTTGAGTATTTAGATGGTTCAGAGAAAAAAAAAAAACTGGAATGCATTGCTGTAAGGGAATAAAAGATGATACAGAATTCACATGAAAAGAGGCTTCTCGGATTGGAAAGACGTTTTCTTGGGTGTTGCAGCCTGAGGTTTCAGCGTATATAAAGCCAAAACTTTTTTTTTTATTTTTCTAGTTTTGGATAGAGTAGGGAAGAATTTGAACCCCCGGAACGGGTTTTTGTTGCTGTAAAAAAAAGAGGTAAGGTTTTCTTTTTTTTTTCTCTACAGATGCCTCTATATTACAAAAGAAAAAAAAATATATAAATATGTAATGAGCAACTGGAGCATACCTTGACTTCAAAATGCAATATTTATATGGAACTCAACTTGAAAAAAAAAAACTTAAAGCAGTATTAACCACTTCTGGACCGGAAGGATTTGCCCCCTTAACCGCTTGCCGACCGCCGCACGGCTATTTACTGCGGCGGTCAGCCCCTCACAGGCAAAGTGACGTATGGGTACGTCGTTAGCCTGCGAGGCTCTAGGGAGCGAGCGCATGCCGCCGGAGGTGCGCTCCCGCGCAGTCACAGACCCCCCGCGTGTGCCCGGTGGACCCGATGTCCACCGAGGCACTCGCGATCTTCCGTTACACCGGAAGAAAGGCAGGCGGCTAATGTAAACAAAGCCGCCTGTCATTCTTCCCTGTGTAAGAATGGAGATCACACGGTTCTACTATGTAGGACCGTTGATCTCTGTTCTTACACTAGTAGCCACAGCCAATCACAGTTAGAAACACGCCCCTAGGGACACACTTAACCCCTCCCTCTCTAATAAAGTTAACTCATTTTTACAGTAACAGTGCATATGTATAGCAATGATTACTGCAGTAATGTCACTGGTAACCCCAAAAGTGTCAAAAATGTCAGTCAAGGGTTCGATCTGTCCGCCGCAATGTCGCAGTCCCGCAAAAAAAAAAAATTGCAGGTCGTCGCCATTACTCGTTAAAAAAAAAAACAACAAAAATTACAAAAATCTTTCCCTTAGTTAGTAAACGCAATAACTTTTGCGCAAACCAATCAAAATACGCAAAAAACAAATTGGCCTAAAATGTTAAAAAAATTTTGATTTTTACCATTTTTTTTTGGGGGGGGGGGGAATTTCATATAAAAAAATGTGAAAAATATTGTTATTTTTGCAAAATTGACGCTCTTTTTTTGTTTATAGCGCATGATCAAAAAATCGCACAGGTGATCAAATACCACCAAAAGAAAGCTCTGTTTGTGGGAAAAAAAGGACGTCAAATTCGTTTGGGTACAGCGTTGCACGACCGCGCAATTGTCCGTTAAAGTCACGCAGTGCCGAATCGCAAAATAGGCCCTGGTCAGGAAGGGGGTAAAATCTTCCGGGGCTTAAGTGGTTAAAGCGGAGTTCCAGCTACAAAGACATTTTTTAGAAAAAAATACTCCCCTAATCCTAAGCTAACGCCAATTACACTAACACTAACCCCACCTTCCAGTACAGGACAGTAATTGAATTAAGATAAAATCTTACCTTTAAATTGATTGCAGAGCACGGCCATCTCCGGTGTGGGCATCTGAAGCCGCTGTGTCCCCCGCTGTGACCTTCTTCCTGGTTTCTGGATCCCAGAATGCCAATCGCAATCTCACACATGCGCTGTAGATTGCAATCGGCAATGAGAGTAGCGGCCGACCATTCCCATTGCCTCCTGGGATTGATGACCAAAATGCAATGGTTCAGGAAATGGGCTTTAAAAGCCCGTGATTGGACCAGAACCATCAGTAAAAGCCAATTGAGGGGCAGGAGAATGCTAGGAATGTGATTGGAGTGACTAGGGGGTCCATAGTCCAATCATTAGTGAATACGCCCCCCAGTATATAAGATAGCCCCCGCCAAATTCCTAGCATTCTCATACAGGGACATGAAAGAGAAGGGAATGCTGTTCTGTTACTTCTATTACAATGTGTTACAAAGTGTCATTTAGAAATTTTTAGTGTGAGGAAAGGGATATCTAGTGTAGTTAGGGTGCTATTTTTCACTATAGTTAGCTTTAATTTATTCAGTTTCTGTAGGGAAAGTGTTAAGTGTAAGGGGACCGTAGTGTAGTGTAGGGTTAACTGACTCTGACTGCTATGGCAGGGTGACAAAACCCTTCCATAGCAGGGTGACCGCTATAGAGAAAAGATTGTTTCTCTTGTGTCACTTCAGAGCAGGAATATGGCTTCGCTCCCGTCAGCATTCTTTATGCTGCAGGGGTTGCTAGTGCTTTTTTGAGGACATGTTTGGAGTCAGACATGACATCTGAACATGTCTATAAGGGTATATATATACAAACACCCATGTCTGTATATATACTACACCTGCACATATATAGGTGTTAAAGGAGCAGAACACTATACTTTTGCTAATGAAATCATTTGCACTAATATGGTTACGCTCCCAACACCTATATATGTGTAAGTGTAATATACATATCAGTGTGTGTGTATATATATATATATACCCCTATACAGAAGTTCAGATGTTTTGCCTGCCTCCAAAGAACCCCAAAAAAATGCCAAAAAAATGCCAGCGCCCAAAAAAAAATGCCCAGGTTTGTTCTTGCAGGCATTTTTTTGGGCATTTTTTTGGGTTCTTTGGAGGCAGGCAAAACATCTGAACTTCTGTATAGGGGTATATATATATATATATATATATATATATATATATACACACACACTGATATGTATTTTACATTTACACATATATAGGTGTTAGGAGCCTAGCCATATTAGTTCAAATTATTTCATTAGCAAAAGTATAGTGTTCTGCTCCTTTAACACCTATATATGTGCAGGTGTAGTATATATACAGACATGGGTGTTTGTATATATATATACCCCTATAGACATGTTCAGATGTCATGCCTGACTCCAAACATGTCCTCAAAAAAGCACTATTAACGCCTGCAGCAAAAAAAGATGCTGATGGGAGCGGAGCCATATTGGTGCTCTGAAAGTGACAAAATACAAACAATCTCTTTTTTTCTGGTTCTGGACATGCTACAGAGCTGAAACTTCACAGATACACTTTTTAGACCCCCCAGATACTAAATCCAAAGTCAAAATCAGAAAATCTCTTTTTTTTAATTTATTTTTTTTTTCAATAATTGTCTCTCTATCAAAAATTACATTTTTTAAGAACTTTTTTGTGTGATTAATAGCCCCTGGGGCATGACCCAGAACCCTAGGCACTTTTTAGGGGCATTTATTGGATTTTAGGGCTTTAAAATTGTGTTTTTTGATTACCGAAGTTCGGGTCCCATTGATTTCAATGGGGTTCTGAAATCCGGGCCGAACTTTCGGGTAGTTCGGATGTTCTGGCCGAACCGAACTTTTCAAAAGTTCGATCATCCCTACTCCAGATAACACTTAATAACCAGTTACAGCAAACCATTTTTTTTCCTTTTTGGGATAAAGGTTTTACCCCTCGATCACACTGAACTCGGGTTTGAAATTCTGCGAGTTCAGCTGAACTCAGCTCAACTCTCACTGACTGGGCACACTGGGCAGTTGCCCGGGTGCCCCACTTGCCCGGGGGGGGGGGGGGCACCTGCCCAGGGACCCAAGCCCCAGCCAAGCATTATTCCTGATTCCCGTCTGCATCCCACTGCTGAACCTAGCAGGTAGCAAGCGCCTGTTGGCCCTGCGCTGCTGTCAGGCCACTTGGCTGTAGAGGGGGAGCCCACAACTGCAGGAATGCCTGCACGCCTCCACAGTAACAGGCACACACAGGACAGTCGAGTCTGACTCCCGTCCCTGTGTGTGATCACCGGACCCAGCTGCCGAACTTGGAAGCTGTCATTAGCCTAGCACTGCTGTACCAATAAATATCGCCTTATCGATAATTTGCATTTTTATTCTCATGGGTGATTGTGTAGGCAGGGCCCCAGTGCACTGCATTGCCCCGGGGACCTTTAATGCTCTTAAAATGGCACTGGCTGAACTCGCAAGATTTCAAACCTGCATTTAAATGCGAGTTTGAGGGCGATTTGAATGACATACTTACATAGTTAGTCAGGTTGAAAGAAGACACAAGTCTCTGGCTCTGCTCTGCAGTAACCAATTCCCTACCCCAGACACGGTGAAGAATGGAAAAGGTCATTAGCTATATGTAAGTACTGACAAACACCGCTATGGGGCTCATAACTGATGGATTTGGCAGCGAATAGCTCAATGGAGGAGCATAGACAAGTATGTATCAGTAGGAGGTCGGTGAATTGCAAAAGAACCTGTCATTTTGATTTGAAAAGTTGTCCAACTGCATCTGCCATTGACTAGGTTGACCTAAAGGTCATCGGCCCATAACAAGGGAGGTTTCCAATCAAGATCTAGCTTTGGCTTACAATTGACCATTGGGCACTCAAGAGCACACACTTAGAACTTATTCTGACCAAAATTATGTTTTAATGATCAAGCGATGAAATGCTTTGAATTGAATAATGCCCATTCAATTGAACACACCGCAACAGACCTAAAAACAACCATGCACCATTTTCGATAATGGAGCACACCACAATGCATGGTAGTGTGTTACCACACTTTGCAGTGCAGCACACTGCAGTTGCCTTTCTTTAGCTGAAAGATATAGATGAATCGGAGCCTCACACCAAAGGTCTCATCCTTCTAAGTATTTTTTATTGAACTTCAGGGGATACTTATACATTTTCCCAGAGTTGGGATTTAACTCTGGGGAACATTTCCTTGCAAAGCGCAACTTCCCTTGCAAAATCAACAGCTTAACCACTTGCCGACCGCCCGCCGCAGATATACTGCGGCAGGCTGCCTCGGCTTCGCGGGAGTGCTCCTGATTGCCGCTGGGTACCCGCGATCGCTCCCCGTGGATAGAGAATGACTGTCTGCTGTTGTAAACACAGCAGACCGTAGTTCTCTCTGGAATGAACACGGAGCGCCTGTGATCCTTCTATTTAGTATCACAGGTCTCTGTGTTAATTCCACAAGTCCCCCCCTCACAGTTAGAAAACACTCCCTAGGCTCACACTCAGTGGCGACTGGTGCATATGGGGTGCAGGGGCGCCACCCCCCCTATCTATGCGTCTGGCCCCCTAATCCACATGCGGGGCGCCAGACGCATAGAGTTTAATGGGGCTTTTCCTTTTTTTTTAACCATGTGACTAGAGCCAGAGGCTCTCACAGGCTAAAAAAAAGGGTGAGCTCGGGGCGCAGAGCACTACACCCCGAGCCCACCCAGTTGTGTGACAATAGCGAATGAAAATTCGCTATTGTCACATGGATCCTCCTCCTGGCCAATCAGGAAGCGGGTCTTGAGACCGTTTCCCAATTGGCCGAAAAAGAGAAGCCATGCCATTGGGCATGAAGGAGGAGGGAGGAGACGCAGAAGACAGGGGGAAGAATATACAGGCATATATGCTGAAGATATACAGGCAGGGTGAGTGAGTGAGCGGAGGTCCTGTCCTGTGTGGCCCCCCCGGCCCATAAAGCATCAGCCGCCACTGCTCACACTTAACCCTTTGATCGTCCCCGAGATAACCCCTTCCTGCCAGTGTCATTATTACAGTAACAGTGCATATTTGTAGCATTGATTATTGTAGTAATGTCACTGGTCCCCTCAAAAGTGTCACAAATGTCAGTTAGGGGTCCGCTCTGTCGGCTGAAATGTCGCAGTTCCGCTAAAAATCGCAGATCGTCGCCATTACTCGTAAAAATAAATAAATAAATAAAAATGACATAAATCTTTCCCCTAGTTTGTAGACGCAATAACTTTTTTACCAAAATATGTAGCAGAATACAAATTGGCCTAAAATGATGAAAACATTTGATTTCAATTTTTTTTTTTTTTTGGGGGGGGGGGGGGGGATGTTATATAGCAGAAAGTGAAAAATATTGTTTTTTTTTTTTTTTTTTTTAGAATTGTCGCTCTTTTTTTGTTTATAGAGAAAAAAATCGCACAGATGATCAAATACCACCAAAAGAAAGCTCTATTTGTGAGAAAAAAAGGACATGCACGACCATGCAATTGTCCGTTAACGCAGTGCCGAATCTCATAAAATGGCCTGGTCATTAAGGTGGCAAATCCTTCCGGTCCAGAAGTGGTTAAAAAAGATATTTGACAATAGCCACACTTTGTGAAGATTACCCAATCACGTGCATGGAAAAGAAAAAACAAACAATATTTGTGCTTGCACATGTCGCACCCTCCCATATAGGTTGCTAGTTGATTTAGGCACATTTAATTTTTTCTGCTTCTCCTGTAATCAATAGAGCAGCTTGTGATTGCTTTGGTCTGTTCTGGGCTCTGCAGGCTGCAGGTTTGATTGATTCCTACTGTCTTCTGGAGACTTCCAGAATATAGTGGGTGGGGGGAGTCAAATGAGCAGCCTGAATATTTATGCAGTGCCAGCCAATTCCTGGGGGAGGATGCCCTGATGGTGGCTGGGGAGTGCATAAATAGTTTGAAGCCTGAGAGAGCAGGGTTCTACCCCGGGAGAAGAGGTTCACAGCCAGAAGGGCTACTGCCCTTCTAGGCAGTCAAGCTGAAAATTCTGCCTGTCTCATCGAGATCCCTGTTGTGCATAGCTGGGGGGTCTATACTTCTGAGAATTCTTTTGAAGCTGAGAGAGGGATTTTACTCAGGACCTGTTCTGGAAGATTCACTGAGGAGTCTTTCTGCCTGAGTCTAAAGGGAGGCATCCAGATATCCAGGCACACTGTGAGTACAGACCTGGGTGAGGGATCCTAAAGACTGTGGCTGCTGTTAATCCATGGTGCACTAATACTGAGGTTTGCCTGGCCTGGAGCATTGCTAATGGTCTGCCAGTGCTGTCCAGTTTTGTCATATAGCTGAAGGGACTGTGTTGGAAAAAAGCTGGAAAGCAAAGAGTGTCCTCTCAATGTCACTTACTGTTCTGTGGTATCTCTCAGCTTTCTTGAGCCCCATCCATGTTATCTTGCAATAAATGTTAAAAAGGCAATCCCTAGACCAGGGGAGTCAAACTCAGTGTTTTCACGGGCTGCATCAGCATTTTGGTTGCCCTCAAAGGGCTGGTTAAGTCTGTAAGACTAGATGCCCAGAGCACCCTACCTCTCCTCACATTCACATGTCAAGAGCCGTGGCCGGGAGAAGGGGATGGCAGAAGGGGAGACTGCCCTGGGTGCAATGGTTTATTGCAGGCATTTGGGGGCCCTGACCCTAACTCTAAGGGAAGGGGGGTGGGGCGCAGTCTTACATCTTTGCCCTGGGCACTGGATGACCTTGTCCTGTCACTGTCAAGAGCCCCCCCCCCCCAACATCAGAAGTCAAGAGTCCCCCACCATCCCTAAGATCACAGTGCATCCCCCTTACCTTGTGCTGCTGCCGGGAAGGAGCTGAGAAGCAGAAACTGCAGGACCAGAGGAAGGCTGAAATCAGCTGCCAAAGTCTGCTGAATGCTGAGACCAGGGGAGGCAGAGGCAAAGGGGTGCTGTAGATGCGCAGATAGGTACAGGATATGGCAGAGGAATTCCATCCCCCTCTCTTCTACCAACTGCTGAGGTGGCAGGGGCAGAGATGAGGAAGATGCTGCCGCTGCAGAAGAGGTGCTAGGGCCACATGAAATGGCCTGGCGGGCCGGATTTGGACCACAGGCCTTGTTTTTGACACACACTCTAGAGAAGGGGTCTCAAACTGGTGGCTCTCCAGATTTTGCAGAACTACAATGAGGCATTGCAAGGCTGACAGTTACAAGAATGACTCCCATAGGCAGAGGCAAGATGTGAATTGTAGTTCCACAACAGCTGGAGGGCTGCCAGTTTGAGACCCCTGCTCTAGACTGTTTACTGAGCCAAAGGAGTGAATGTTACTGTTTGTCTGGCTGTTCCTGCACTAGTGGGAAAAGAACATGGGACACGACTCAGCGGCCCTTGCAGGGATTAGAGCTACACACAAAATTGGATGATGGAACTAAGAAGAGCATCACCTCAATTACTAAGCTAAGGAAAAAATCCCACCCAAAGTAAAGCCTACTTGCCTTTGGTAAACAGACCCCATAGAGGAGGATGCGAATGCCAAACATTTATGGCACTTTTTATTTCTTCAATGTTCTCTCTCTTTTATTAAAATAATAAAGTACTAGATAGCGAAAGAGAATTTTTGCTTCTTCCAGCAGATATAACCAAGAGGTATTAAAACAAGTTATATATTCAAAGACAAGAGAGTTTTATCCCAAACAAGAGCTTTTTGACAGTGTCCTTTAAGGATGTTGGTGCGCTCCATGAAACTTTAATAATGCCACATTCAGAATTGAATATGGAAAGTTCTAGAAGATTAACTTTATAGCAGGAACTGACCTATTAGAAATAAAGTCTAGTAATTTATTTTATAGCTCAGAGCTTTGTCAGCTGAAACAATACAGTCTTATCTAAGCTCTTTAACTTTGAAATCATTGGCTCTAGGGTACTTTTTATTGCCGTGGTGTTATCAGTGCCAATTCTGTACACAAGTGATAGCTTCCTGTACATTTTGTACATTTGCTAACACACAAAGTAGAGGGAGGGCGAAGATTTTATTTTTTTTTTCTACGGCGCGTAGCAGAAAAGAAACAAAGAACTGGAAAACAGGATCTATTTTTGTATTTGTATTTTTCATACGTTGATGTTTCTGCTTGACCTGTTCAAGACAAGTCCAACTGCAAAGGGAAAAGCTAAGAACATACAGCAGGAATTATTATTTCCTAGCAGATTTGAAAGTTGGTAAAGCTCTATATGCAGTACAGAGCATGTTTATTGCCGAAAAGGCTGACTAATAATGCCTGGAGTAGTCAAAAGGGGCTAAAGGTCTTCTCCTTGCAAAGGGCCATCAAAGCAACCAATACTCCATGGACACATTAGTGAGTTGCAATTTCATTTATTTCAACATCTGACTGGAAAGGTTGGAAATTCTAAGTGTGTTATTTAAGGTACCCAAACAGGCCAGTTAAAAGCCAAAAAGGTTCTTGCATTGCAGTGCCACAAATTTCAAATGACATTCTAAAGCACTAAAGAAAGGCAATGGTTTAAACCTTGTCCTGCTATGGCTATTTTAGTGATTTTTATAGCAAAATATGGAAAAACATTTTAAGACCATGTAATGTTTAGACGCTAAGATTCCCCCTAGCCATTTACTAATTAACCTGTTAGACTGGTTCATGAGCTCAGAGCAGCTGCTACTGGAAGAAGGGGAAGGAAAAAGCAGGCTTTAACAACCATATGAGTGATCCCAATTATTTGGATTGATGTCCTACATGGACGCTACAGATATCTAGTTTTGTTGTCATTCAGTTCTATGTTATGCAGTGGGCTGTGTTCCGGTGTCTCCGTCCTGGATGGGCGGGGATATCACACTTTCAGCCAATCATAGTCTAGTGCCACGGGCCAGCTCGGCCTTAAATTGTGTTTTGCGTATGCAGAATCCACCCCTATTGAAGAAGTCACCGCCTAGCGCGCAGACGCAATGTGTATAGGGGCGGAGCCTGTCACATCCCCTCATACTATTTGCGGAACAGTTGTCATTTATGCACTATTGAGTGCTTTTCCTGCAAGTGCATTATTTTAATAAAATACTTGAAGTTACCTAGCGGAGACCCTTAGATTTCTTATGTCTTCTCCTTCCATACCTGGGATCTCCTCCTGTAGATGAGCGATTCCTGGCCCTGGGAGACCCTCTGTTGTCCTGTACACGATCCCTCCTACCATCTTTTGACCCCTGTGGGGTAAAGCTGCTTCTGACCCTGGTTGATTCTTGGGTTAGAGATTGAGGTGAGAGGCTTTAATTTGTGGTGGTGGTGAATTGAAGCACGTTCACAGAGGTGCAGAATATGTGAATATTTTGTATATTTTTAGTACTTTGTAGGTATCTATTGAACATTTATGTTTATTGCACATTTATGTTCTGGCGCAGCACTGTCTTGGGTATTTATTTGAACAACCATTTGCTCAAGACAGAGAAGCAGAACTGGTTGTTTGTGCTACAGACAAAGGAAGAGACGTTTTTGCAGAACTCTGAGAAGCAAGAAGCAATCCGGAGTATCCTGGTTAAAAGGAAGAAGACTCCATCACCAGAAAGGACCAAGTTAAATAACTGTTTAGTGTATGCTTATCACATACGTTTCATCACCTGAAAGGACAAATTTAAGTAACTGTTTAGTGTATGCTTATCACATACGTACTTTCACCAGAAAGGACAAAGTTAGGTAACTGTTTAGCGTATGCTTATCACGTACGTTGTACATGCTTTTTGTCTAGTGTCACATACCTTACTGTGGAGCCCGAGATGACGAAGTTGGCCTCTTGCACATTTCTCATCCAAGCACCCCTGGTAGTGGAGACAAGGACTGCAAGGGCAGTGAAAGGGCTCAGGTGCCAGGAAGCTGAAGTAGTGAGCTGAAGCTTGGAGACACAGGAGTCCTTTCAGTGGTAGTATGAAGTCTGGTCACAAGCCTTGTTCAGCTGCAGCCAGGCAGACAGGTGCACGGTCGGGATCAGGTTTAAGGTCAGGAACAGGAAGAAGTCAGTAATGTGCTGGCAGCTGGGTACCAAATCAGGAAGCGGAGACGTAGTCAGGAATCCAAGCCAAGGTCGGTAACACAAGCAAGCAGCAGTCATAACAGGCAGGGGTGATCCAAGAGAGGTGTCAGACATAGCCGGGTCAGGAACAAGGTTAGCAGACTTTCAAAAATAATGAACACAGGAACCAGAGCTGAAGACAATCCAGCAGTGAGGCCAGGAAGACTATCAGTTTAAGTGAACTGCTGGGTGCCACAATATGTGGATGCATGCGCAAGCCTACATGTACGCTCATGTGCCTGCATGTATGCGCCATTGCCCATTCTAGACCTTTCTTGTTAGGCTTCTATGCTCACAGTTCTACACATGCACATGTTCTACAATGCACATACCAATTTATAAATACCTCAACGGTGATATCAACATAGAAAAAAAAACGATTTAGTTGCAAGGAATGCATGAGGACACGAGGCCATACAATGCGATTAGAGGAAAGGCATTTTAACCTCAGGCTACGCAGTGGGTTCTTTACTGTATGGGCTGCTAGACTGTGGAATTCTCTACCACAAATGGTAGTTACTGCGGGAGTATGGCTACTTTTAAAAGACTCTTGGATGTACACCTCAAGGATCAAAACATTCAGGGGTATGGGAGGTGATTACGGTCACACACACCTACACAAGTTGAACTGGATGGACTATTGTCTTTATTCAACCTCACCTACTATGTAACTATGTAATGAGCACCTACTGCATGGGAATGAGCACCTGCTGCACAAGATCACTGACAGCTAGGAAGGATAGATAGCTTGTGCATGCTGTAGGCTTATCTTGTAATACCTTGTATGCCATTAATTCCCTTGCAAAGTGAACAGTTTAATTGTCTTTAGTAAATCAGCCCCCTATGTCTGTTCCTTAGCTCCTTGATATCCCATCTTTGTATCGTTTTGGAGGAATATTCTGAGTATTGTTCTGAGGGAAAAAAAGATATTTGACAATATCCACACTTTGCAAAGTCTACCCAATCACGTGCATGGAAAAGAAAAATAATAAAACCAATATTTGTGCTTGCACATGTAGCACCCTCACAGATAGGTTCATAGTCAGGGGACAGGGGGGCAATTGCCGCTCTGATTCCCCGTAAAAAGGCTGCACCACTTCTGCCACAGACAGGCCTAAAGGATTCCTGGTGAAAAGAAGTCAAGAGTCCCTGCCGCTGACCTACTGAGTGCGGGTTGAAGACAAGGACAACGCAGGCCTCCCCCCCCCAGCATGGATGGTGTAAACTGTGTCTGAGCAGAGGCCGGTTCCATGCCCCACTGGAGACTCTTCTGCCCCGGCCAACTCCAACTGAGCTGTCCCAGCTCCCCACAACCTCCCCCTGCTGGCCAGGTCGGGAACCCGGATTCAGCCAGTAAGTAGAGAGTATCTGGAGCAGGGTTTCTGCTTGGAATGGGGGTCAGGAGGAGGATTGGGAGAGTGGGAGGGGGGCTGAGTCACCGCACCATGGACCTCTGGTTTGTTCTTGCCCCCTGGCCCGAAAGTTGCCAGTCTGCCCCTGTTCATAGTTAAGTTAGGAAAATTTTGTTTTTGTGGCAATCCTGTAATTAGTAGTGGGGGCTAAGAATATGCATGCATCATACATATAAGAGTGAGTAGACCTGGGGGAATCCAGGAAGAAGGATCTGGGTGTTCTGGTAGATCCTAAGCCTAATAATAGCATGCAATGCCAAGCTGCATTTTCCAAAGCAAGCAAAGACTTTTCTTGTATTAACAGGGGCATGGACTCCAGAGAGAGAGATATAATTTTGCCCCTGTACAAATCATTAGTAATATCTCATCCGGAATATGCTGTTCAGTTTTGGGCACCAGTTCTAAAAAAGGATATTAGGGGAACTGGAGAAAGTGCAGAGAAGGGCAACCAAACTGATAAGAGGCATGGAGGAGCTCAGCTATGAGGAAAGATTGGAGGAACTAAATTTATTCTCTGAGAAGAGGGGATGAAGGGGGGGGTATGATCACCATGTATAAATACATAAGGGGTCCATATAGTGAACTTGGTGTTGAGTTATTCACTTTAAGGTCAACGCAGAGGACAAGGGGGCAGTCTTTACGTTTAGAGGAAAACATATTTCCAAATACGGAAAGTTTTCTTCACCGTAAGAGCTGTGAATATGTGGAATAGTGTCCCCCCAGAGGTGGTTCTGGCTAGCTCAGTAGATTGCTTTAAAAAAGGCCTGAATTCTTTCCTAGGTGTACATAATATACAGTAAATGGGTACTAATATTTATAGGTAAAGTTGATCCAGGGAATATCCGATTGCCTCTCGGGGGATCAGGAAGGATTTTTTTTCCCCTGCTGTAGCAAATTGGACCATGCTTTGCTGGGGTTTTTTCACCTTCCTCTGGATCAACTGCAAGTATAGGATTGTGTATATGTGATTGTATGGTCGGGTTTTCTTTACTGTTTTTTGTTTTTTATTGGTTGAGCCAGATGGACTTGTGTCTTTTTTCAACCTGACTAAATAACTTTATTTTGTAATACCTTGTATGCTATGAATTGTTTTTCCTACAAGTGTGCGTGCAGCGTTTTTTTGTTTAGTAAAGCATTAATACATTACAAAAAGTTTTTTTTTCTTTTAATTCTTCCATGGTTTACCACAAAGAACTTTAAAAGACAAAGGAAAACAAACCTCCACAGATACAGCACTGCTCGAGACTTGTACCTAATGCAATTTCTGTGGACATCTTGAGTGCTGGCTCAAAAAGCCCCTCATTGCTTGCCATTAAAGGATATACAGTAGATCAATAGGAGCCACAAAGCAAAAGTCTCTTGCTTCTAAGTGTTCTCTAATGAACCATCCATAATGTGGCTGCTTCCATGATGTCCCTGCTCAAGGATCACAATGCCTTAATGTGTTTCACCAAAATGACTTGATCACAAGGGAATCTATGGGAGCTATATTATAGATGGTTCAATAAAGAATACTTATGTAGCAAGGTTTCCAGGCCTATGGCCTAATGTGGGTCTGCCATTAGTACCGGAATCCTCTCCAGCCCATGTGAGCTGAGTCGCTGGGTGTGACAACTGAAGCAGCGACAACTCCGGCATCTTTGTTTGTGGTTTTTATTATAAATTAAGGGGGTGGGAGAAGGGAATGAGTGGGATACTCCTTTTGGCTTAAACTAATTACAATTGGGACTTTGATCCGGAAAATGCCCGTTGGCGCTCCCTTGACGCCAGCCGGCGCCAGCCAACGCTCACTAACTCTGAGAACACTCTGTATAACAGAAGAAGTGTTGAATCCCCAACCTATAGTCCAGTAGATCCAAGACTAAAAACTGTAGAACTCCTGACACTACTTCACTGTATAAGTCTCTGAATGCTTTCCCCCTGCCTGGCACAGCTTGAGGTAGTATTTTGTTGAACTCTGAATAACTATCACTGTAACTGACACACACAATACAATTCAGGGCCCAAAATGCAAGTGCCCCCTTTACTCCTTGAACTCTTCAGGGTCCACTGACTATGTACCCCCTTTACAACTTCAGGGTCCTCACCCTAGATACCCCCTTTACAGCTAGCTGACACTGGATCCCAGAACCTCTTCCGGAGTGGTCCCCTCTGACTCTAGGCAGACCCCCAGGGGCGATCCTCAGTACTCACAACCTGTGTAGGCTTTCCTGGGACTGGACCCCTCTCTCTCTCTGCAGGCTCTCGGCACACCGGATCCCCTCAGCTCAACTCAGCACTCTCTGGACTCTCAGACGACAACCCGAGATATCCACCTTCCTCAGACAGGAGGAGAGACAGCCACACTCTCCTTCCTGGGACTCTGCTCCCACCAAAGACACCGTGCCACGCACTTCCCCTCAAACTTATACCCACTCCCAGAATCCCTTGCAGCATAATCTGCCTTCTGGGGTAGTTACATACAGGGATGTGTCCCCTGATTGGGCTTCCCACACTGCCCTATGAGAAGCCTCCCACAGGAACCAGTGGGGACACTTCTGCCTTCAGCAGGCACATCTGGAAGCCATGACACCCTACCTAGATAAATCACAGCCCTGCTGTTAGGCAGACAAGGCCCTCTATAGTTTTACCTAGCTCCTACCTAAAGGGTGCTACACTTAGAAGGACGAGACCTTTGGTGTGAGGCTCCTATTCATCTTTATCTTTCAGCTAAAGAAAGGCAACTGCATTGTGCCACACCGCAAAGTGTGGTAATTGTGGTGTGCTCCATTATCAAAACTGGTTCATGGTTGTTTTTAGATCTGTTGCGGTGTGTTCAATTAAATGGGCTGTCTCAATTCAAAGCATTTTATCACTTGTGTATTAAAACATCAGAACAAAAAAGTTCCTGTGTTTGTTTGGCCATCACCCCTATATAGAGCAAAAATATACAACAAAGAAAAAAAGTGGGGCTTTTGGAAAGGCCAGTGTGAAAGGGAGGATCACAATTAAAACACAATATTTCGTAAAATGGGACATATTTATGAATTCAAAAATATAAAACTAACATTACAGACACATAGTAAAAACATATGTAGAAATATGCTCCCTGTGGGAGCGCTGATACATCTATACCAATTGGTAACAGTGGTCTCTGTTCAAGCGCAGTCTAGAGGTCCCCAGCAAGCCGATGTGTTTTGCACTAAGGCTTCCTCAGGGCCAGAGAGACCAGAAAGACCGATATTTCCACGAAGTCAAAGGCAAAGCAAACATATGTCCCTGGGGCAGGCGTCGGGACCCAGTATAGCAGAGGCAGTTAAAACATTGAATGACTGTATCCAAGATGAACCCACCATAGCGCCTCAGCTAGACTCTGAAGAACTGATAACCTGATAATAGGTCACTCAAAGAGGCAATAGGGTAATCATCCAGAGGAACTTATCCTTTAAAGGTATGTTGTTTGTGAAGACCCCAGTATCACCAATTGGCCTCCCAGGGCAGGCGGTAGGTATTATACGAATACATCCCAGAGTACCACAAAGGTACAGGGCTCCCCTTGCATCCACGTCTTCCAAGAAGACATCATGATTTTGGTCAGAATAAGTTCTAAGTGTGTGCTCTTGAGTGGCCAACGGCCAGTTGTAAGCCAAAGCTAGATCTTTATTGGAAACCTGCCTTGGTATGGGATGATGACCTTCAAGTCAACCTAGTCAATGGCAGATGCAGTTGGACAACTTTTCAAATGAAAATGACAGGTTCTTTTGAAATCTGCCCACCTCCTACTGATACATACCGGTCTATGCTCCTCCATTGAGCTGTTCGCTGCCAAATCCATCAGTTATAACCCCATAGAGGTGTTTGTCAGTACTTACATATGGCTAATGACCTTTTCCATTCTTCACCGTATCTGGGGTAGGCAATTGGTTACTGCAGAGCAAAGCACTGGAGGAAAGAGAAAAGATCAAGGTCTCCTGCAAATGGTGAGGGAATACAGAGAAGGTTTTAGTGGAATAGGTAAAAATAGTACTAATGCCCCATTTTTTTTACAGAATTAGATCTGTCTTTGCCAGATGAGATGCACACAATAACAGTTTAATTATAGAAAGTAAAGAAACTATGACGATTAGCTGTGTTTACAAGTGTAGCCTCCAAGTTTCCCAGCACTGCTTCCCCTGTATATCTGGTCAATGAGTGCACAATTTCACTTTCATTCAAATTCTCTTGATCCCCCTAATTGGGACTACAGGTCCCATGATGCCAAATACCACGGCAAATGTGCGTTCCATCAAGAACTATCTGGCGGCCTGTGCATATTGGCACAGGCAGCATCCTAATGTAAGCTTAGAGAGTCCCTCTTCTAGGCTTGAGCACAAAAGACAGCACAGTGACTAAGTGGTTAGCACTTCCACCTGGCAGCACTAGGGTTGTCAGTTCGAGTTCCAACCAGGGCACTACCTGCCTGGAGTTTGCACGTTCTCCCGATGCCTGTGTGGTTTTTCCTCTGGGTACTTTGATTTCCTCCCACACTCCAAAGACATGCTGGTAGATTAATTGGGACAATGAAGAGGGGGGAAGCCGCTCAGGTGTATGTTCCAAACCGGTGCAGGTCAGATCCGTCATCCGAGAATAGAAGAAACCCAAGTTTGAGACCGCACTCAGGGTATTATGATGAAATCAAAAGTTCTTTATTCCTCATAAATAAAGTAGACAGACAGTGTGCAAACAGACGTGTCGGGTTGACGTGTTTCACAACGCTGTAGGTCGCTTACTCATAACCATGGTAAATTGGGAATGTTATATAGCTGAAATTGAAAAATATTGTTTTTTTTTTTTTTGTTTTTTTCAGAATTGTCACTCTTTTTTGTCTATAGCACAAAAAAGAAAAATCTCACAGGTGATCAAATATGATCAAATACCACAAAAAGAAAGCTCTATTTATGGGGAAAAAAGGACATTCATTTTATTTGGGTACAGCGTTGCACTGCCGCACAATTGTCCGTTAAAGTAACGCAGTGCCATTTCGCAAAAAACGGCCTGGTCATTAACCTCCCTAGCAGTATGATTATTTCAGATTTTAGGTGCTGAAAGCGATACCATTATTTTGCATGGAAATCTGTTCTGTACATTTTAAAACTCACCTTCCCCTGCAATCTCCCGTCATCCTCCCGCCGTCCTCCCGCTATCCTCCCCCACCGTCCTCCAAACATCCTTCCGCTGTCCTCCTGCTATGTGCTTGGCCGATGCCGACACCTGTCTTCCGGTTCCCTTCCCTGCGAGCGTTGTGATGCAGAGGGGTGGAACCGGCGGCAATTTAAAAAATGTAAATACACCAAATGAGATGATAGAAAGCTGTGAACGGATTACATTGTATCATCCCATTTCACCACAGGATTTCACCTGGTGACTTTTCCAGTGCCCTGCTTGTGCTTTTCCAGTTTTTTGTGCCTGGAAAATAGAGAACGACCATGGCGTCCAAAAAGCATTCTTTTTGCGCAAAAGCGCTTTCAGACGAACTGGAAAACTGCGACAGCGAAACTAAGTTACTTGAAGAACTGAGCGATAGCGATTCGTGGGAAAATTCGTCATCAGGTACAGAAAGTGAGGACAGCGACGATTCTGATGTCTCTTTCTGGCACATCGCTCCGTTGGAAATTCTGAAGAATCATTTGATATATTTCCCAAATTTCACAAGCGATGTGCCAGAAAGAGACATCAGAATCGTTGCTGATGTCACTTTCCGTACCTGATAACGAATTTTCCCACTAATCGCTATCGCTCAGTTCTTCAAGTAACTCCGTTTTGCTGTCGTTGTTTTCAAGTTCGTCTAAAAGCGCTTTTGCGCAAAAAAAAAATGCTTTTTGGAAGCAATGGTCGTTCTCTATTTTCCAGGCACAAAGAACTGGAAAAGCACAGGCAGGGCACTGGAAAAGTCACCAGGTGAAATCCTGTGGTGAAATGGGATGATACAGTGTAATCCGTTAGGATCACAGCTTTGTATCATCTCATTTGGTGTTTTTACACTTTTGAATTTGCCACCGGTTCCTCCCCTCTGCGTCCCAGCGCTCGCAGGAGGGAACTGGAAGACAGGCACCGGCATCGGCCGTGCCCAGAGAGGGGAGAGACTGTCAGGATGCCGGGGAGGATGGCGGGGGGAGAACGGCGGGGGATCGCAGGGAAGATGAGTAACATTCTGGGGTAATCCCGAGTGTGGATCGGGGTTACTGCTTTTGGTACTGAAAATTAGCCCCGAGCCACACTCGAGAATACCACTAGGAAGGTTAAGGGGTAAAAACTGATGAAATACTGTTGAGCACTGATGAAAAACTGATGATAACTGATGAAAAACTGATGATAACTGATGAAAACTGATGACCACTGATGAAAAATTGATGAGAACTGATGACCACTGTTGAAAAACTGATGACCACTGTTGAAAAACTGATGACCACTGATGAAAAACCGATGACCACTGACGAAAAATTGATGAGAACTGATGAAAAACTGATGACCACTGATGAAAAACTGATGAGCACTGATGAAAAACTGGTGAATACTTCATTCATTTTGATGTGACAGAACTGATGAAATGAGGCCCCTTTCACCCGGGCGGTGCGCTTGGCGGACTCCATTTTTCTCAGCGGGGATCAATCCGCCGATCCCCGCTGAGCAGTCAGATGACAGCTTACTGTGCAGAGACAGACCTGTCAGATCTCCGCTTTCCTCTATGGGGAAATGGAATGAAAACGGACCACCTGTCCTATTTCATCTGATCCTTTCCAATCCGATCCTTCAGACGGATGGAAAATAGGGTCACCCTCCCTCTGGATTTCAAGGACAGGAGCAAATCGGATAGCAGCGGGTGCCAGTGGAGATGTCTCCACTGACATCTGCTGCTCCATAGGGCTGCATGGAGCATTCGATCAGGTCCGCCTGAAAAATTTACAGGCGGACCGGATCGGAAATCTGTGTGAAAGGGGCCAAAAACTGATGACCACTGATGAAAGACTGATGAATACTTCATCCATTTTGACGTGACAGAACTGATGAAATGAACGGTCCGCATGTGTGAAAGGGGCCTAAGAAAAGTGTAAATTGATTGGGAAACCCATCATTCATGGCTTTATATATTAATACGCAACCCCAAGATAGACCAGATAAATATGTTATTATATACACCAAGTGGAATTAGGACATGGCTCACAAAACTTGTGATAATATGGATTACTATGTTGCTGAAAAATTCCTCACCATTAAAATTGTACAATGTATCACTGGCTTAGACTGGCACAATAATTAACACTTACCCCCTATAGTATATTTGATGTCTTTTTTGTTAGCAGGGCAACATATTTTATCCTTCTGTAAATATACACATGCCATAAAATTAGACTTAATTATAGTGATCGTACGTTCCTCTTCTGCTACCGTTTACTAATCTGCCAAGAATTAGCGCCGGCACCGACTGAGGAAACAATTTTCAGCAAATCTTTATGTTTACAGCATGATTCCAGCTGTTTATGTTCTATAAGTCAGTGATTACTCAGCCTTGAGGCTTATCTTAATGAAGAGTAATCAGTTTATCTTCCTGATAAAGATGACAGATCTCAGTTTTGGGGAGAACTGAAACTAAGTACATGACGGGACACCACTCGATATAAAGACATTTTATCTGGAAATGTACAGGGTGCAACTAAGGTATATACTGTAAATATAACCATAAGTTTCCCATCAAACATGCCTTTATATTTTTTATTTTAGTTCAGTATACTGTTATATTATAGATATACATTGTGGTTGTGGAGGGGGAGAAATTGGCTTTTCTAATCATTAATAGTAAATTGGCACCTTCCCCATTGTAAAAATTGTGTAAAGAAGGGGGGGGGGGTTTACAACCCTGTCCAAAAAGGGCAGAGGTAGAACCGACGGGGATTTAAATGTGCCACTGATGCAATAATTTTTTCCAAATTCAGTCCATATTTAAAAGTTAATAAAAAAGTTTTTATTCAATATATATTAAAAACAAATAGACATACATATTCATTACAGTTAGATTTGTACAATATATTTATATCTAACTGTAAGAGCCACATCCCACATCCACATCCCTGCAAATAATTTCATTAGCGCAGGCATAGGGTTCCGCTACTTTCACACCTATATGTGTGTATGTGTATATATACCCCTACACAGAAGTTCAGATGTCATGCCTGCCTCCAAAGACGTCCACAAAAAAGCCCAATAAACGCCTGCAACAGAAACGCCCAGGTGTGAAAGTAGCGGAGCCCTATCCCTGCTCTACTGCAATTCTATGGCGGTCACCCTGACATGGAAGGGTTTGGTCACCCTGCCATAGCAGTCAGAGTCAGTTCACCCTACACTACACTACGGTCACCCTGACACTTAACACTTTCCCTACAGAAACTAGATTATTGAATCTAACTATAGTGGAATATAGTACCCTAACTACACTAGATATCCCTTTCCTCACACTAATAATTGCTAAATGACACTTTTGAAGCAGGAGTAACAGAACTGCTTCCACTCTCTTCCACAGCCCCTGTATTACAGTGCTAGAGATTTGGCGGGGCTATGTTATATACTGGGGGGCGTATTCACTACTGATTGGCCTCTGGACCCCCTAGTCACTCCAATCACATTCCTAGCATCCTCCTGCCCCCTTAATTGGCTTTTACTAATGTTTCTGGTCCTATCACGGGCTTTTGAAGCCCAGTTCCTGTCCCATTGCATTTTGGTCGGTTCTGGCTCCGCAAAAAGTTCGGAATTCGGACGAATTTCGAACAGTCAATGTTCAGGTCGAAAACGATGGTCGACCCGAACCGTTCGATCATCCCTACTTGTTACCCAGTTGCTAACTCAGCTTGCTTTTGACCTGAACTTGGATCCTGCTTCTGCTCTGTTGCCAGTTCCTGACCCGACTCCGTTCTCGACTACATCTCTGTTTTATGTCTTGGTACCTCGCTGCCCACCTTCTGCTGACCTTGGCCATTCCTGTTCCGGTCTCTGCTCTCACATCTGGTTCAAGTACCCATCTGGCTGTCATCTGTATCAGCTCTGTTCATCCCATCTAGTTCCTGTTTTAATGCAAAAAGACAAAGAGATTTCCAGTCACAACTTACCAACCAGCCAGCGACCAACCGAATTGACCTGTCTAACAGTATGCGTTAAAAACAGGGGTTTGGTTGCACACATTTACAAATGCATGCGTAAGCTGCAGGCCCCGACAAGGCACCCTGTGACCTGCAGTCCCTAACTCTACAATTTAAAGAGTCTCTACAATGAGAGCATATGCATTTAATGGGATAGCTGGAGGACAGGTGACTAGAGGGAGCCCACCCCCCCTAAAGGCACAGGGTCACACTGAACACCCAGCACATTCAAGTCTCCCCCACATATGTAAACGATTTTCAAACCACACATGTGAGGTACCACCGCGATCGTTAGAGCGAGAGCCCTAGACCTCCTCTGTAACTCTAAGCTGGTAACCTGTGGAAATTTTCGCTATTGTCACTCAATATTCATTCGCTATTGTCGCAAAACTGGGTGGGCTCGGGGCGCAGTGCTCTGCGCCCCGAGCCAACCCTTTTTTGAAGCCTATTAGAGCCTCTGGCTCTATCCACATACTTAAAAAAAAAAAACATTGAAATCAATACTTCCGGCGCCCTGCATGTAAATTAGGGGGCCGGATGGACGCATGGATTGGGGGGGTGGCGCCCCTGCGCCCCCAAGGGATGGGCTGCCACTGCCTAGACTGTTTATTGGAGAGAATGCAACAATAATTCCAAAAACAGTATCTCACCTGCGCTCAAGTGGTATGTGGGAAGGTGAATGTTCTGAATGGTCTTTTTAGCACAGATAAGGTGGTCTTGCTGCCCCCTCAGGACCACGGGTATCCAAAGACACTGTAAGACAAGAACAAGAACAAGAAAAAGAACAAGAACAAAAACAAGAAGATTGGTGCGCCCTTCTCTTCTTGTTATTGGAGAGAATGGGCTACTGCTTGGGTGACTGGTGGCCTCTGTACTGTTTGGAATAGAACCAGTTAATATCTACTGCCCTGCAGAGGTAGTGCTGCTACATATGGGACTGTTGTTCAGTGATCCTTGGGACTCCCTATATAGTTTTTGATATAACATATCTATGTGCTTGAGTATTGTAGGTGGAATGGGCAAATGTTTCTTTTAATTCTTGGCCAAGAGTTGTATCTGCCTTTGCACTTATTGTTTATTTTCTGTTAATAAAGTGTACTGTGCATTTGCTTAGGAATTTGGCACAGTGGTGTGTATTTTTATAGATTGATTTTTGTCAATTTATTGGTGTCAGAACCAGGTTTTTATTTAAGGGTATTTAGTATTATTTATTATTATTATTATTATTATTATTATTATTATTATTATTATTATTATTATTATTATTATTATTATTATTATAAAAATTAATAATATTATTATTATTATTATTATTATTATTATTATTATTATTATTATTATTATTATTAATACATATTATTTATTTAGTATTATTAGTATTATTTAAGGATATTTAGTAAATTACATTTTAGGTATTGGGTTTGGATACACCTTAAGGCTTCCATTTTCAAGGGGTTCCAGCGCTGCACATTAATTATAAGCTGACATCAATGGTAAGTATGCCCATCAGAGAGATCAGCTCAGCGGAACTGCTTGCTAAATTAACAGTCTTACTGGGGTACAATAAAAGAGATGAAATACTTACCTTTCCTGGGGAAAATGCTAATGCACAACCCCTCCAGTGCTGGTTGCATGACCAAAATCCCAGGCATTTGGTCACATTAGCGCTGCTGATAGAGAGGATAAGCATTCAAGTTGTCAGTACGTCTTAACAGATTCCATGTGATCAATGTCCTAGGCCAGCACTGAAGGGAGCCTGAAGCAACATTTTCTCCAGAAAGGGTAATTACTTACCAGCTCTTCTGTTACTGTATATCCATTCACCCCAAGAAGACCGGGAACACAGCTTTCAGATAATGTCTGAGTAAAAAATCTATCTTAACCAATTCATAGTTTCCATTGAATTGTAATATCTGCCAACTCTGTAAATCTGATGAAGTTTATTTAGCTAAGGACAGGGCAGTCTTATAAAGCAGAAAATTGATTTGTCCCCCAAAAAAAACAAATTATCTATGAAGCATTGAACAGTTTATTAAAATAGCAATTGATTTGATTCAATATCACACTTGGAATGGCTTATTTCTTATCGGCTTTCACAATCACTCGGTGACCTCCAAAACTTTTGCATTAATATTAAAAGTCACTTATTTTATTAATTTTAATATATATAGTCTAGTTCAACTCTGCTTCTGAATGGCACTAGCAATTACAGATGTATTATCACAGGCTACGCTTGGTCTTTTTACATTTAAAATAATTTTCTAGGCTATCTCTAACTTATCATACTCTTCTGTTCTGCACTTTTATATAATAATAATTGGTAAATTAACTTCCATTTTAAATAATATTAATAGTACTACTACTATTACTACTACTACTACTACTTCTACTACTACTACTACTGCCACTACTACCACCACCACCAACAACATTAATATTATTGTTATTATTCTTAATAATAATAATAATAATTATTATTATTATTTCATTGTTATTTAGTTAACTAGTAAATCATCATTAGTTATTTATCAGTAGTAGTAATTATTTATTTATTTACTTATTTAATTTACTTATTTTATTAATTTTAATATATATAGTCTAGTTCAAATCTGCTTCTGAATGGCGCTAGCAATTACAAATGTATTATCACAGGCTACGCTTGGTCTTTTTACATTTAAAATAATTTTCTAGGCTACCTCTAACTTATCATACTTTTCTGTTCTGCACTTTTATATAATAATAATTGGTAAATTAACTTCCATTTTAAATAATATTAATAGTACTACTACTATTACTACTACTTCTACTACTACTATTACTACTACTACTACCACTACTACCACCAACAACAACAACAACATTAATATTATTGTTATTATTATTATTATTAATAATAATAATTATTATTATTATTTCATTGTTATTTAGTTAACTAGTAAATCATCATTAGTTATTTGTCAGTAGTAGTAATTATTTGTTTATTTACTTATTTTATTAATTTTAATATATATATAGTCTAGTTCAAATCTGCTTCTGAATGGCACTAGCAATTACAGATGTATTATCACAGGCTACGTTTGGTCTTTTTACATTTAAAATAATTTTCTAGGCTATCTCTAACTTATCATATTCTTCTGTTCTGCACTTTTATATAATAATAATTCGTAAATTAACTTCCATTTTAAATAATATTAATAGTACTACTACTATTACTACTACTACTTCTACTACTACTACTACTACTACTACTACTGCCACTACTACCACCACCAACAACACCAACATTAATACTATTGTTATTATTATTATTAACAATAATAATAATTATTATTATTATTATTATTTCATTGTTATTTAGTTAACGAGTAAATCATCATTAGTTATTTATCAGTAGTAGTAATTATTTATTTATTTACATATTTAATTTACTTATTTTATGAATTTTAATATATATAGTCTAGTTCAAATCTGCTTCTGAATGGCGCTATCAATTACAAATGTATTATCACAGGCTACGCTTGGTCTTTTTACATTAAAAATAATTTTCTAGGCTATCTCTAACTTATCATACTCTTCTGTTGTGCACTCTTAAATAATAATAATAGGTAAATTAACTTCCATTTTAAATAATATTACTAGTACTACTACTATTACTACTACTACTACTGCCAGTACTACCACCACCACCAACAACAACATTAATAGTATTGTTATTATTATTATTATTATTATTATTATTATTATTATTATTATTATTATTATTATTATTAATAATAATAATAATAATAATAATAATAATAATAATAATAATAATAATAATAATAATAATAATAATAATAATTATTATTACTATTATTATTATTATTATTATTATTATTATTATTATTATTATTATTATTATTATTATTATTATTATTATTATTATTATTATCTCATTGTTATTTAGTTAACTAGTGAATAAGCATTAGTTATTTATCAGTAGTAGTAATTATTTATTTATTGTTAATTAATTCATTAATTAATTGTTTAGCATTGACAATATTTTAATATATAATGTAGATTGTTCAACTCTGCTTCTGAATTGCACTAACAATTACAAATGTATTATCACAGGCTACGCTTGGTCTTTTTACATTAAAAATTATTTTCTAGGCTATCTCTAACTTATCATACTCTTCTGTTGTGCACTCTTAAATAATAATAATAGGTAAATTAACTTCCATTTTAAATAATATTACTAGTACTACTACTATTACTACTACTACTACTGCCAGTACTACCACCACCAACAACAACAACATTAATAGTATTGTTATTATTATTATTATTATTATTATTATTATTATTATTAATAATAATAATAATAATAATAATAATAATAATAATAATAATAATAATAATAATAATAATAATAATAATAATAATAATAATAATTATTACTATTATTATTATTATCTCATTGTTATTTAGTTAACTAGTGAATAAGCATTAGTTATTTATCAGTAGTAGTAATTATTTATTTATTGTTAATTAATTCATTAATTAATTGTTTAGCATTGACAATATTTTAATATATAATGTAGATTGTTCAACTCTGCTTCTGAATTGCACTAACAATTATAAATGTATTATCACAGGCTATATTTGGTCTTTTCCCATCTTAAATAATTGTATAGGCTTTAGTCGATAAATGATACGAGCGACCAATTAACGATATAATTGCTGCAAACAATCCACTATCTCACACAGTGTAAATAATATATAATAAAAAATGCTGCGCAAAAATATCATAATCCCATAATGTGATCTCCAAACAATTCAAAAATAAATCAAAATCCAATGTGTATATACATAAAATAAATAAATAAAGAGTATTGAGCAATAGATAATATTGATAAACAGTCTGAACAAAAAAAAAAAAAAAAAAAATATATATATATATATATATATATATATATACATATATATATATATATATATATATATATATATATATATATATATATATATATATATATATATATATATAATGTGCCCAATCCTGACTTGAATAAATCATACTTTTTATGAAGGCAGATTGTTCTTTACTTTTTTGTTAAAATAATAATAATAATGAAAAAAAGTTTTAGCCTCTACATAGAGCGACTACCTTCAGCGCTTGCCTGAATAAATATTAAACGTGTATACTCAATATAATGCAATGAAATATACATAAAATACATATAAGTGCATTAGTGCATAAATCAACCATGACAATATTATTTTCTGTGTTCCGTGACTGTAAAAAATAAATAAATATTGAATAAATAAAAATAGTAAATAAAATGACATAAAGTCTATAAACAACCAATGAATAATCCAGTGCAAACTTGATAAATATCTTGTGCAAATTGGAAAAATTCCGTGCAAGAATAAGGTGCAGGTGCTACAAGTGATCTTCCCCACCAGCCATATGATGACTAGGCTTCATCGACAGAAAAGATCCAAAGGTGGTAATAAATGGGCCACTCACCAGAAGATGTTGGTCTTGACTGCTGTATAGCATCAAGACCATGCAGTGCTTTGGTGGTCACCCCGACCAGAAATTGTATCTTTTACATCCAATGTAGACACTCCAATCCTTTTTTTCATATACCCTTTTGACTTCAGCTGCTGCACACACATTTCAACATTTATATAGGAGATCACTGTTTAGTGCACATTGGTATTAGTGTTATCTTCCAGTGGCGTGAGGGATATACCTCTTTTTAGGCATATTTATTCCTTATAATCTTATAATAATAATAATATAAAAAAATAACAACAATAAACATAATTAAATAATAATGTTAATTTAGATTCAGAATTAAAATTCAAAACACTTTATTAACCTCAAATGGAAAGTATTATGATAGATACATTCAACAAAGACAACACAGAATCACAATAACGAACGGAAACAAGACGCAAAAACAATAATAAAATTACTTATAACAGCAAACTAATACCAAATAAAACTAAGTTAATACTATACAGTAATAAATTAGGCCACCTATTTAAAAAATACAAAGAATAAATGACACCAATTTAAAAATAATTCAAAATGAAAATATTACACAACTTTCTCTAACATTACCCCAAAATCATTACATATAGTTTTTTTTTTTTTTTTTTTAAACATTTTATTGAAAATTTTTATAGGCATACAGGTAAGGTCACATTGAATGCGCATACAAAATTTAGAGAAAACCAAAATGCAGTTTAAACAAACCTCAGTAGTTGTAGCAATAACACGTGACAAGCGGGACATAGTCAACAACAAAGAACCTATTGAAACATATAAAAGAGAAGAGGCACATGAGCTAGTCCAGAAAGTCAAGGCAATATGAGCAATAGGGAAAGCGTTTGAGTAACAAGAAGGGTTTGGACTGAATCATTACATATAGTTAACCCAATACCAACATAATATAAAATTACATAAAAATCTGGATCATAAATAATAATAATAATTCTTATTATGATTATTGTTATTATTAGTAGTAGCAATAGCAGAAGTGTATATATATATATATATATATATATATATATATATTTATTTTTTTTTTTTTGCTGTATGTGTGATAAATATATATATATATTTTTTTCTCTCAAAATGACTAAATATATTTACAGTTTTGTAGAACCTTTATATTTAAAGTAAAGAAGCCAAATAAACATACACAGCCCAGCAACAGTAAAAATCTGGAGATCTCACTTACAAAAAGATATTGAATGAGAACGACTCCAGAGACAGGTATCAAAAATGGTAAAAGGTCTGAAGGTTAAAACATATCACAAGAGACTGAGGGAACTTAATATGTACAGTTTGGAGGAAAGAAGGGAAAGAGGAGACGTGATTGCAACCCTTAAGTATATTAAGGGTGTGAATTAGGTTTAGGGGGTAAGATAAGTTAAGATCAAGAATATGGGGATACGAGCTCAAATTAGAAGGAAGAAAATTCAAGACAAACCCTTTGTAAGTATTATTTTACGGAAAGAGTAGATACTTGGAACAGACTTCCAGTAGAGGTAGCAAATCAGTCAACAGTAAAGCCCACACTACTGACAGCTAAAGTCAGAGCCGCTGTACTAACAACCCAATGTTAGTACAGTGATCTCTCCTGCTTTGCTATTGGATTCTGACCCCCCCCCATCAGAACACTCTGGTCAACGCTCTTAGTCATTGGTTGACAGCACCAACAGGGAGCCGGTCGGCAGACCCTTTTCGGTTATGCCGGCTTCTTTTGGGCTGGCTGCCGTACACACAGGCCAAATGTCAACCAATTTCTTTTTAACCTGCCAATACTGCCCAACATTTGGCTCGTGTGTTCTAGGCTTTAGTGAATTTAGCAATACGTGGAACAAACATAGATCTATACTGTGACAAATAGGTTTAAAAGAATAAAAATAAATTAAAAACCAAAAAAATAAATAAATAAATAGGGACAAACTTGATTTTTTTTTTCCTGCCACCATTCTTCTGAGCAAATTTTTTTAATTTTTGGCCATATGTTAAGATCTTTGAAAGAGAACAACACGATGAATGGGGGGGAAGGGGGGAGGAGAAAGCAATGGGACTCACTTTCAAATCGCAAAAGTGAGTCGGCGCTGGTGGGAAAAAATCTCAGAAGGGGCTCAAAAGTGAGTTCCCTATTCACATACGTGTAGTACAATCTTCTCCTGATAAAATATGGTGGGAATTATCATTTACACAATTCTGTAAAAATTGTGAGAATATATAAACACTGCTAAAATGACAAAGTAAATCCGATTGTGAAAAAGTCTAGTAAATTCCGAATCATAAAGGCTTAGTATCCGGATCCTAAAACATATGGTGTATGTATCTTCAATATAAATATACAAAAAAAAAATAAAAATAAATAGGGAAAAACTGGATTTTTTTTTTCTGTCACCATTCTTCTGAGCAAATTTTTTAAATTTTTGGCCATATATTAAGATCTTTGAAAGAGAACAACACGATGAATGGGGGAGGGGGGGAGGAGAAAGCAATGGGACTCACTTACCCGGCCTCCAATCATTGGGAATCCTATCAGAAAACCCTACTCAGATGGTACCTCACACCCTACCGTCTATCAAAAATCTACCCGGGTCATCCTCAGTTGGAGATCTTGTGGAAGTATTGGCACTATTGCACAAATCTTTTAGTTTTGCCGATCTTTAAGCTCCTTTTGGAGACAAATATTTTCTTTGATTTCCCTAAATATCACATACCCCCTCAGCCCCCACCCCCATACTAGCCTTACTACATTTCGGCATAGAGAAATTTCCTGCAAGCTCAAGGGTGATAGTAATACACCTATAACTTGTGGCAGAACTAAATATCAATAAGCTTTGGAAAACATCAGAACCTTCTAACATTTCCAATACAATCATAGACCTGAACCTTCAATGTGAGATGGAGAGACTAGTTGCTAGGAAAAATTTACGTATGGAAAAGTTTCTTTCTAAATGGTTGTCTTGGCTAATGCATCCAAAAATGCACTGTGACTATGAGATGAACTCCTCCCTTCCCTTGTTTATCCAATGTGTTCCTTTGTTTAATATAATTTAATATCTTGCTGGTGCTTCCTTTCCCTTATGTACCCCAATCCCTATCCCTCCTTACCATATCTCCCCTTCCATAAACCTTTCTTGCCCCCTGTCTGGAGTAAATACTGTTAGCTTCTATATGTCCTGCTTTCTCAAGTTTAGCCAATCTAATGACTGGCCTGCATTCTCTTATCCCCTGTTCACCATGCTCCAGTCAGAACATCAGACTTGTAACGTATGTACACCATGTTTTTCTTATATGAAAATGCAATAAATAAATATGGCACATTAAAGAGAGAGCGACGGGACGTGGAATTGTGGTGCCCGGAGGTGTGAATTGATTTAAATTTTAAACCCCAATAAACAGCCATTGGCGCAAGTGCCCCCTAAACTCAGTCTTAGTAAGCAATTTTTATATTATTCTGGCTGTTGAATGTACAGGCATTATAGACTCCTTTATTTATACAAACCCAATTTCAAAAAAATTGGGACACTGTACAAATTAGAGTAAAAAAGGAATGGACTAATTTACAAATCTCATAAACTTATATTTTATTCACAATTTAATATAGATAACATATCAAATGTTGAAAGTGAGACATTTTGAAATGCCAAATATTGGCTCATTTTGGATTTCATGAGAGCTACACATTCCAAAAAAGTTGGGACAGGTAGCAATAAGAGGCCGGAAAAGTTAAATGTACATATAAGGAACAGCTGGAGGACCAATTTGCAACTTATTCGGTCAATTGGCAACATGATTGGGTATAAAAAGAGCCTCTCAGAGTGGCAGTGTCTCTCAGAAGATGTGCAGAGGATCACCAATTCCCCCAATGCTGCGGCGAAAAATAGTGGAGCAATATCAGAGAGGAGTTTCTCAGAGAAAAATTGCAAAGAGTTTGAAGTTATCATCATCTACAGTGCATAATATCATCCAAAGTTTCACAGAATCTGGAACAATCTCTGTGTATAAGGGTCAAGGCCGAAAAGCCATATTGGATGCCCGTGATCTTCGGGCCCTTAGACGGCACTGCATCACATACAGGAATGCTACTGTAATGGAAATCACAACATGGGCTCAGGAATACTTCCAGAAAACATTGTCGGTGAACACAATCCACCGTGCCATTCGCCGTTGCCGGCTAAAACTATATAGGCCAAAAAAGAAGACAAATCTAAACATGATGCGGAAGCACAGGCATTTTCTCTGGGCCAAGGCTCATTTAAAATGGTCTGTGGCAAAGTGGAAAACTGTTCTGTGGTCAGACGAATCAAAATTTGAAGTTCTTTTTGGAAAACTGGGAAGCCATGTCATCCGGACTAAAGAGGACAAGGACAACCCAAGTTGTTATCAGCGCTGAGTTCAGAAGCCTGCATCTCTGATGGTATGGGGTTGCATGAGTGCGTGTGGCATGGGCAGCTTACACATCTGGAAAGGCACCATCAATGCTGAAGGGTTTATCTAAGTTCTAGAACAACATATGCTCCCTTCCAGACGTTGTCTCTTTCAAGGAAGACCTTGCATTTTCCAACATGACAATGCCAGACCACATACTGCATCAATTACAACATCATGGCTGCGTAGAAGAAGGATCCGGGTACTGAAATGGCCAGCCTGCAGTCCAGATCTTTCACCCATAGAAAACATTTGGCGCATCATAAAGAGGAAGATGTGACAAAGAAGACCTAAGACAGTTGAGCAACTAGAAGCCTGTATTAGACAAGAATGGGACAACATTCCTATTTCTAAACTTGGGCAACTTGTCTCCTCAGACTGTTATAAAATGAAGAGGGGAGGCCACACAGTGGTAAACATGGCCTTGTCCCAACTTTTTTGAGATGTGTTGATGCCATAAAATTTAAAATCAATTTATTTTTCCCTTAAAATAATACATTTTCTCAGTTTAAACATTTGATATCTCATCTATGTTGTATTCTGAATAAAATACTGAAATTTGAAACCTCCACATCATTGCATTCTGTTTTTATTCACAATTTGTACAGTGTCCCAACTTTTTTGGAATCGGGTTTTTATATATATGAAAACACAGAACGTATAAAAGTTCTACATTTTTTTCTTGTTTTTATTTAAATGTTTTTTTTTTCTTTTACACTTGAAACTAAAGTTTAAGTTTCCATTGCCTAGAGTCCGCACAGACCACTATACACTGGTAAGACATATCCAGAAGGAATGCCAAGTTAAGATTAAATGAACATTGATCTAATAACTAAACTTAGGAGACTTTTCTCACAGAAAATGTAAAAAAAAAATACAAAATCCACTGAGTTTGCAAAAAATAAAAAAACATAGACTATCAAGGACGCTGCATTTGTTTGGCAAACATTAAGGTGTCAAGGGGGATGCCATCGTCTTTGATTCTCACTGGCAGGTTTTGGTGTGTGAAGCCAATAAAAAAAAAAAAAAAAGAGAGATTGGGCAAAATTATTAAAAAGCAAATTAAACTAGATCAGAGTATTGCATTTAAATAATTCTAGTGGCTTTATGAAGATTATAACTGAATATTTTTTGAATGTAATTAATATGTAGAAAAGAAAATGAAGGAATATAATCTCTACTACAGATAGCATTTAAGAATATAAATTAAAATGTTCAATGTATTACTTAACTCATTAGGGGTTGTTAATTATGAAATAACTGAGTACAGTTTTATGCCTCCCATAATGTATAATAATGATCTAATAAATTCTAGTTTATCTTTGTTGTTATTTTAAAAGGCGACTCCATCCAAAATGGATTTCGTAGCAGGGGACAGACTGGGAAGAAAAGTATGAATTGGTCAAGAACTGGGAGAAGTTTATCTCTGTTGTGATTTTAAAAGGCCTTTTCCCCAACGATGTCACATATGACGAAACCTGTAGGTAATAGTCTATATCTGAACTAACCATGCCAATTTAGCTTGTATACAAGTCATTTTTATCCTGGGAATTACCATTTTAACCAATGACTTTTCACTGGATTGCTGTAAGTGTTTAGAAACCTTTTCTCAAAATAAAAGTGTTACGGTTTTACACTATGTGGACCTACTTTTTCTTCCTTATTGGTCATGTCTGAGGAACACCAGGGGTTTGTTTGGCCAGCTGTGTTACCTTCCTTTCTGGTCTAATCACTGAGGGATTCACTTTGAGAGCTGGATCATTATTTAAACACTTGTCTAGACTCCTATAACGTAGAGTCTAGAGATCTTTTAAGCTCACATCCTGTTTATTATCACAGTGGAGGTGCACCAGTGTCAGGAATCAGGCTAGAGGCTGAGGTGACGAGAGGGCTCCCCTTGTGGCTGAGTGCAGAGCACCTCTGGAGATGGTGTGTCCAAAGGTGCACGAGTTTCCTGCAGGTGTAGCTGCTTCAGGAATCGGATCTGTAGTGGATAAGGTGGTCACCACCACTGGATTACTGGAAGAGCAGGCAGGTCAGTGCGAGCAAGGTCATTAACCAGGCCGAGGGTCAAACACGGAAGGTCAATCAGAAACAGAGGCAGGTAGAGTAGCCGGGTTCAAGCTGGGGTCAAACACGAGAAGTCAGTCAGGATCAGGCAGGAGAAAGTCCGTAAAGCAAGGCGGGTTCAGAGCCAGGAGATAAGCCAGTAACAGGTAATCAAGCTGAAGTTCAAGGCACAAGGAACACAGGTACTAGCTGAAGATAATTCAGCAAGGAATGACAGTCAGTGCTGAGTTTATATAGGCAGTGAATGCTGGTAATTAGCACTAATTAGCAAGCACCGCGTCGAACGCCAATGCGCACGTTTGCGCAGCCATGTTGGCCATTGGCGTGTTTGCCAATTCTTCTTAAAGTTCTTCCCTGACAACCAGGTGGATGTTCATCTAAACAATCACATTTCTTTGGACATTACTTCAATGGACTTTCTTTTCATCTGTCACTATGCACTTTAGTGTTCAAGCACTATATGGACTTTTTTTTTAATGATTTACTTTGAACTTCATGTATTTAGCGCTGCATTTTTCATTATGTAGATTTTAAAAGGTAACTCCATCCAAAATGGATTTCTCAGCAGGTGACAGTAGGGCCTGGGAAGAACAGTATGAGTTGGTCAAGGACTGGGAGAAGTTTATCGCTGTTGTGATTTTAAAAGACGACTCCATCCAAAATGGATTTCTTAGCAGGGGATAGTAGGGCCTGGGAAGAACAGTATAAGTTGCTCAAGGACTGAGAGAAGGTAAAAAGAAAGAGTAGGATATGTTTGTGCATAGAGAAGAGAAAACTGAGCAAGAGCCTACCATTGATCATTTGAAGAAAATTTTAAATTTGAGCTGACTATAAATGGGAGTGGGGAGGGGAAGGTAATTAAGGATGGGGAAAGGGAGGTAGAGGAAGATATGATCATGGACAGGTAGAAAGGGAATAGACATTAGTAGTTAAAAGTTTTTTATTGGCGGAGATGAGTGACAGCTGATTGGGAACCAGTGGGAGAGGGTACAGCAAACGGACTCATCATTGACTTCCGGTGAAAAGAGATGAAGAAGTGTGGAATCTGTTCATGGACTAAGGGGGGGGGAGCCTGAGGATAGAAAAGGCAGAGTAGAAGAAGATCATGGCCAGAAGAGGTGGGTAGTGATGTCGCGAACCTAAAATTTGGCGTTCGCGAACGGCGAACGCGAACATCGGCAAATGTTCGCGAACCGGCGAACCGGGCGAACCGCCATAGAGTTCAATAGGCAGGCAAATTTTAAAACACACAGGGACTCTTTCTGGCCACAATAGTGATGGAAAAGTTGTTTCAAGGGGACTAACACCTGGACTGTGGCATGCCGGAGGGGGATCCATGGCAAAACTCCCATGGAAAATTACGTAGTTGACGCAGAGTCGGGTTTTGATCCATAAAGGGCATAAATCACCTAACAATCCTAAATTGTTTGGAATAACGTGCTTTAAAACATCCAGTGTGTGAATACGATCAGGTATGATGTTTTATCGGTCAAGTAGTGTAAGGGTTACGCCCGTCGCCCGCTTCACAGTGACAGACCAAACTCTGACAGACCAAACTCCCCGTTTAACAGTCAGTCAGTCCATTTGCACAACCGCAAACTCCCCATTTGCACAAGGTTGGATACCAAGCTAGCCAGTAGCCATGTCCCGTTCCTTGTCCTCACTGACATCATTGAAGGTCTCTTCCTCCACCCAGCCACGTACAACACCAAGGGTCCCCGAAAGGTGAGAACAAGCCCCCTGGGACGCCTGCTGTGGCTGGTATTCCACCTCCTCAAAGCCACCTTCCTCCTCTGACTTCTCTTCTTCAGACTCCTCTCTCTGCGTTGCCACAGGTCCAGCAATTGACAACGACAAGGCTGCTTCTGGTGGTGATGGGGAGTGGACCGCAACTCTTCCTCTTCATGCTCATCTACAGTCTGATCCAGTACTCTTCGCAGGGCACGCTCCAGAAAAAACGCATATGGGATTAGGTCGATGATGTTGCCTTGGGTTCGACTGACCACCAGGGTTGTCACCTCCGCAAAAGGACGCATGAGCCTACAGCCATTGTTCATGAGCATTCAGTAACGCGGCCAAAAAATACCCAGCTCCGCAGAAAGAATGAAAGAAAATGAATGTTTTTTCTATGAAAAATTATCCTGCGGATCGCTTTTGGTCTGTTCACAATGAAGCAACGACCTTATCATCTGGGGTGTGCCAATACACTCCTAGAGGTGATGATCGCTTCATTGTGATACGCAAGCCCCTTCACCACGACAAGGTAACGATCACGAAAGGGAATTGACACATGTATGTGCCTTTTTTTTTGTTTTTTTGCAGCCACAGAGGCCAGAAAAATTAGGCATGTACACATGCATGAAAAAGTAGGTATTGTTGCAGCCGCTGCTGTAGCAGCGGCCTGAAAAATTGAGGTTTTCAAGGCAGAAAGTGCACTAAAACATTGCGGCTTGAACCGTAGTTGGTGGCGGAGACGTCACGTAAGTCATCCGGCATGCAGAGAATGATTAAAGACAGCAGCGTGTGGACCATTTTTAGGCCAAGGCATCTCAGTCATCACCAGGCCTTTTTTAGTCAAATGCATCCCCCACTGTCAGTCCCTTCGGGATCCATGCCTCATTCATCTTAATAAACGTGAGTTAATCAAGACTTTTTTGACCTAGGCAACTTCTCTTCTCAGTGACAATACCTCCTGCTGCACTGAAGGTCCTTTCTGACAGCACACTTGAAGCGGGGCAGGCCAGAAGTTCAATGGCAAATTGGGATAGCTCAGGCCACAGGTCAAGCCTGCACACCCAGTAGTCAAGGGGTTCATCGCTCCTCAGAGTGTCGATATCTGCAGTTAAGGCAAGGTAGTCTGCTACCTGTCGGTCGAGTCGTTCTCTGAGGGTGGACCCCGAAGGGCTGTGGCGATGCATAGGACTAAAAAAGCTCCGCATGTCCTCCATCAACAAGACGTCTGTAAAGCGTCCTGTCCTTGCCGGCGTGGTTGTGGTGGTAGGAGGAGGATTACTTTCACCTCTTCCCCTGTTGGATTCCAGTTGTGCTGTGACATCACCCTTATATGCTGTGTAAAGCATACTTTTCAACTTATTTTGTAGCTGCTGCATCCTTTGCGACTGCCGGTAATTGGGTAACATATCAGAGACTTTCTGCTTATACCGGGGGTCTAGTTGCGTGGCCACCCAGTACAGGTCGTTCTCCTCCAGCCTTTTTATACGAGGGTCCCTCAACAGGCATGACAGCATGAAAGACCCCATTTGCACAAGGTTGGATGCCGAGCTACTCATGTCCAATTCCTCGTCCTCACTGATGTCATTGAAGGTGTGTTCTTCCCCCCAGCCACGTACAACACCACGGGTACCAGATAGGTGACAACGAGCACCCTGGGATGCCTGCTGTGGTTGGTGTTCCTCCTCCTCAAAGCCACATTCCTCCTCTGACTCCTCTTCCTCACACTCCTCTTCCAGTGTTGCCGCAGGTCCAGCAAGCGATGGTAAGGCTGTTTCTGGTGGGGGTGATGGTGACCACAACTCTTCCTCTTCACGCTCATCTACGGCCTGATCCAGCACTCTTCGCAGGGCACGCTCCAGGAAAAAAACATATGGGATGATGTCGCTGATGGTGCCTTCGGTGCGACTCACTAGGTTTGTCACCTCCTCAAAAGGACGCATGAGCCTACAGGCATTGCGCATGAGCGTCCAGTAACGTGGCAAAAAAATACCCAGCTCCGCAGAGGCTGTCCTAGCACCCCGGTCATACAAATACTCGTTGACCGCTTTTTCTTGTTGGAGCAGGCGGTCGGACATTAGCAGTGTTGAATTTCAACGCGTCGGGCTGTCACAAATCAAGCGCCTCACTGGCATGTTGTTTCGCCGCTGAATATCTGCAAAGTGCGCCATGGCCGTGTAGGAACGCCTGAAATGGCCACACACCTTCCTGGCCTGCTTGAGGACGTCCTGTAAGCCTGGGTACTTCTGCACAAAACGTTGCACAATCAGATTCAACACATGTGCCATGCACGGCACATGTGTCAACTTGCCCAAATTCAATGCCGCCAACAAATTGCTCCCGTTGTCACACACCACTTTGCCGATCTCCAGTTGGTGCGGGGTCAGCCACTGATCCACCTGTGCGTTCAGGGCGGACAGTAGTGCTGGTCCGGTGTGACTCTCTGCTTTCAGGCAAATCAACCCCAAGACAGCGTGACACTGTCGTATCCGGCATGTGGAATAGCCCCTGGGGAGCTGGGGGGGTGCAGTTGGTGTGGAGCAAGACGCAACAGCAGAAGAGGACTCAGCCGAGGAGGTTAGCAAAGAGGATGGAGTAGGAGGAGTAGAGGAGGTGGCAGCAGGCCTGCCTGCAAGTCGTGGCGGTGTCACCAACTCCTCTGCAGCAGAGCCACGCATTCCATGCTTGGCAGCCGCCAGCAGGTTTACCCAATGCGCAGTGTACGTTATATACCTGCCCTGACCGTGATTTGCAGACCAGCTATCAGTGGTCAGATGGACCCTTGCCCCAACACTGTGTGCCAGACGTGACATGATTTCCTTTTCCACAATAGAGTACAGGTTGGGGATTGCCTTTTGTGAAAAATAATTTCGGCCGGGTACCTTCCACTGCGGTGTCCCAATAGCGACAAATTTTTTGAAGGCCTCAGACTCCACCAGCTTGTATGGTAAAAGCTGGCGGGCTAAGAGTTCCGACAAGCCAGCTGTCAGACGCCGGGCAAGGGGGTGACTCTGTGAGATTGGCTTCTTACGCTCAAACATTTCCTTGACAGACACCTGACTGTGGGCAGGTGACGAGCAGGAACTGCTGAAGGTGAGAGGCGGAGGGGCGGGTTGTTGATAGGGGGCATGGAGGACAGCAGTGGTTGACGTGGCTGAAGATGCTGGACCAGGAGGAGGATGGTGGCTTTCAGTTTGTGTGCTGCTTTTACTCATGTGTTGATCCCATAGGCGTTTGTGATGTGAGATCATGTGCCTTCGCAAAGCAGTTGTACCTAGGTGGGTGTTGGACTTCCCACGTTTCTTTTGGCACAGGTAACAAATGGCATCGCTGATATCAGAGGCAGACACACAAAAAAAATGCCACACTGCTGAGCTTTGCAAGGATGGCATTCTGGTGGTGGCAACAGCTTGCGTTGATTGGCGTGCTGTCTGGCTGACCCCGGGTGCCGAATCTACATGCTGTCTGACTGCGCCACTAGCTCCTTGCGATGACCTCCTCCCCCTGCTTCCAACTCGTCTCCTCCTCCTCTCTGTCTCCCCATCTGAACTTTCCCCCTCTTCTTCTGCTCTTCGAGCAGGCACCCAGGTGACATCCACAGACACATCGTCATCATCAGCCGCTTCACTTGACAACTCAGCAAAGGCAGCAGCAGCAGGTACAACATCATCATCATCATCATCACAATGTACGTCCATGTGTATAATGCTGCCTGACTGAGACATATCCCTGTTATCTACATCCTCTGGCACTAATAGTTGCGCATCACTTATTTCTTCCAACTCATGTGAAAATAACTCCTCTGACGGATCAAGTGAAGCGGCTGTGGTGCTAGTGTTGGTGGTGGTGCCGGCGGGCTGGCGAGTGATAAATTGAGAGGTGCCCGAAGCTTTGCTGGAGGAGGATGGTGCATTAAGGTTCCGAGCGGAAGCTGTAGTCGATTGGGTGTCCTTTGTAAGCCAGTCAACTATGGCCTCAGAATTTTTTGAGTTCAGGGTCTGTGGTGGCCTCTGAACACTGGGCATTATTCTAGGGCCTAAGGAAATCACAGCACCACGACCACGACGGCCCTTGCGGGGTGGCCTGCCTCTGCCTGTCATTTTTTTTTTTAATGTGTTGTTACTGTTGTACTATGAGTGCAAGGTGCTGTGCCACCCCTATAGGAGTGTTGGGCAGTGGGTACAGTACACTCTGTGGACCTGACAGTCACTGGCACCCAGGCAACTGCAATTAAAAAATATATATATATTTTTTTTACTTTGCAAGCTGCTGTGCCAACTTATATATCAGTGGTGGGTGGGCAGTGGCACAGTACACTCTCTGTGGACCTGACAGCAGTCACTGGCACCCAGGCAACTGCAATTAAAAAATATATATATATTTTTTTACTTTGCAAGCTGCTGTGCCACCTTATATATCAGTGGTGGGTGGGCACACCGTGGCACTGCAGTGGGCACAGTACACTCTGTGGACCTGGCAGTCACTGGCAGCCCAGGCAACTGCAATAATAAAAAATATATTTTTTTTCAATTTATTGCAACAAGATGCTGTGCCACCGTATATATATCAGTGGTGGGCAGTGCACTGCAGTGGGTACAGTGCACTCTCCGGACCTGACACAGCACTCACTGCAATTATGACAGAGGAAAAAAAAATATTTTTTAAAATGCAAGGTACTGTGCCTGTGCCACCCGAAATGAGTGTGGTGTGCACACAGTACAGTCTGTGGTAGGTCTGTGGCCTCTCACACACAGCGGGCAGGCAACTGCAGTCACAGTGTACAATATATATATATATATATATATATATATATATATATATATAAAGAAAAAACTCTATTACCTTACCAGCCCTTAAAAGGGCTTTTGGGGACGCTAGATATATATATATGTATATATATAAATAGAAAAAAAAATCCTCAATTACCAGCCCTTAAAAGGGCTTTTGGGGACACTAGATAGAGATATATATATATATATATATATATATATATATATATATATATATAAGAAGAAACAACTCAATTACCAGCCCCTAAAAGGGCTTTTGGGGACGCTAGATATATATATATATATATATATATATATATATATATATATATAAAAATTACACAAATACCAGCCCTTAGAAGGGCTTTTTGGGGTGCTGTCCTTACAGCAGTAGTGGACCAAGAACACTGCAAGACCAGGAACACTGACTAACTGTCCCTAGCTTAACAGCAGCAGCTCTCTCCCTACTCTCACTACACACACTGCTTCAGAATGATCTAAGATGGATGCTGCCCTTGCTTATTTATAGGAGGTGGGAGGGTGTGGGAGGGAGGTATGCTGATTGGCTGGAAATGTGCCTGCTGACTGTAAAGTTCAGGGTCAAAGTTTGCCTCAATGATGTATTATGGGGGGCGGACCGAACATCGCATATGTTCGCCCGCAGCGGCGAACGCGAACATGCTAAGTTCGCCGGGAACTGTCCGCCGGCGAACAGTTCTGTACATCTCTAGAGGTGGGTTGAAGTACGAAAGAGTGGAACCTAGCACCATGAGAACATTGTGGTAGTCACAGGACAATAGCACCAGTGTTTAGAGAGTATTGTGGAAAAAGGGGAGCACACAATACCAGAGACACTGGAGCACCAAATTAGGAACAGAGTAGCACTCAGGGAGCTTCAAGGTACCAAGTTAATATGTTGTTCTGAATGTTTCAGGCCTTATTGCACAGATAGTGTTGGAGTTGCTAACAGAATACTATAGTGTGGACAACAGGGGCAGACCCATGAAAGATGCTTCTGAAGACAGTGTTGGGAGTCCTACTACATAGGCAATAATGTGTGTAGAGCTTCTATGTAGGGATACAGATCGTGTTTAACCACATTAAGACCGGAAGGATTTGCCCCCTTAATAACCAGGCCATGTTTTGCGATTCGGCACTGCGTCAATTTAACAGACAATTGCACAGTCGTGCGACGCTGTACCTAAATAAAATCGATGTCCTTTTTTTTCCCACAAACAGAGCTTTCTTTTGGTGGTATTTGATCACCTGTGCGATTTTTATTTTTTGCGCTATAAACAAAAAAAGAGTGACAACTTAAAAAAAAATATATATATATATATATATTTCACTTTCTGCTATATGACATTCTTAAAAAAATAAAATTAAAAATCTAAATTTTTTTACATTTTAGGCCAATTTGTTTTCTGCTACATATTTTTGGTAAAAAAAAAATTGCAATAAGTGTATTTTGATTGGTTTGCGCAAAAGTTATTGCGTTTTACCAACTATGGGAAAGATTTAAGTCATTTTTTTTTCTGACTAGTAATGGCAGCGATCTGCAATGTTTAGCGGGATTGCGACATTGTGGCGGACAGATCGGACCCCTAACTGACATTTTTGACACTTTTTGGGGGGGGGGGACCAGTGACATTACTACAGTAATCAGTGCTAAAAATATGCACTGTTACTGTAATAATGACACTGGCAGGGAAGGCGTTAACCCTGTGGGTGATCAATGGGTTAAATGTGAGCCTAGGGGAGTGATTCTAACTGTGGGGGGTGATTCTAACTGTGGGGGGGGGGGTGTGGCTTCTGAAATGACCATAGAGACATGTGATCCTATATAGAAGGATCACATGGGCCCTATGATCATTCCAGGGAGAAGAACAGTCAGCTGTGTTTACAACAGCCGACCGTCCTTCTCTCTCAGCGGGGAACGATCGCGGGTGTCAGGCGGCAATCGGAGCCGCCTGACCCGTGAATCGGCTTCCCTGCTGCCAAGTGGGAGCGGAACGCGCCGCTCGCCCCCTAGCTACCCGCGCGCGACCGACGTAGGTCTACGTCGGTTTGCACAGGAGAGCCACCCTGCCACAGTAAAAAGGCGGCGGGTGGTCGGGAAGCGGTTAACTATGTGGACACTGGCGACATCTGCAATATTAGGCCTCATGCACACTTGACGTTATAAAAACACCAGTAGGCTTAGCCAAAGAAAGCTATAGCTGTAGAATGAGTTTTTCAGCATTTTTGGAGTAGTGTTTTTCAAAGTTTTTTAATGTTTGCATTTTCTAGCTTTTTTTAGCAAAACTATACTCCCACAAAAGCTTATAAATGCTGAATACCCAGGATTTTTAGTGTTTTTCAGGGTTTCTTTAGAGTTAGAACATTTTTATAGCTGAAAAACTCCTCGTTAAACCCAATAGTTTTGTGTTTTTTTTTTTTTTTAAGCCATAAAACGCCTCTGCTAAAAAAAATGCTGATAACAGCCTATGTGTGCATGGACACATAGGCTAACATGCTGGAGAGTTTGGCTGCAGAAAAAACCTCCTGAAGTGAAAAACAGCAGCTGTAAAAATGTCCCATGTGCATGAAGCTTAAGAGTTTGGAGAGATTGCAGCAATAAGAACTTTGTCATGGCAAGAGTGTGTATAGTTACATAGTTACATAGTTACATAGTTTGTGAGGTTGAAAAAAGACATCCGTCCATCCAGTTCAACCTATGATGTGTGTGTGTGTTTGCTGTTAACCGTACATTGTATACCCCTGTATGTTGTGGTCTTTAAGGTGCCCATCTAATAGTTTTTTGAAACTATCGATGCTCCCTGCTGATACCACTGCTTGTGGAAGAGAATTCCACATCCTCACTGCTCTCACAGTGAAGAACCCCTTACGTATTTTAAGGTTAAACCGTTTTTCCTCTAGTTTTAGTGAATGGCCACGTGTCGTATTGTATTTCCTTTCTCTAAAAAGTTTGCTCCTTATGCTAGGGTCATCACCAGTACAGTATTTGTACATTGATATCATATCCCCCCTCAATCGTCTCTTCTCCAGAGAGAATAAGTTCAGTGTTTGTAGTCTTTCCTCATAGCTGATGCCCTCCATTCCCCTAATTATTTTTGTTGCCCTTCTCTGGACTTTCTCCAGTTCCAGCACATCCTTCCTGAGGACCGGTGCCCAGAACTGGACAGCATACTCCAGATGTGGCCGGACCAGAGTCTTGTAGAGTGGGAGAATAATCTCTTTATTTCTGGAGTGAATCCCCTTTTTTATACATCCCAGTATTCTGTTGGCTTTGCTTGCAGCGGCTTGGCATTGCATGCCACTGCCAAGCCTGTTGTCCACCAGTACCCCCAGGTCCTTCTCCATCCTAGACTCACCCAGAGGTTTCCCCCCCAGTGAGTAGCTTGCTTTCGTGTTTCATGTATATCATTGACCAGTCAGAGTTGCCATGCAAAACTGCAGATGTGGTCAGATCTGGGAGTTGGTGCCTGCACTTTCCTGCTACATTTTCTCCTGTTGGTAGAAGTCTCCAGCAGTAAAAGCAAAATTTCCATCTTTCTTAGAATAGCCATAGATGATATGTTTTTTTTTTTTTTTTTTCAATCAGCCACAGGGCTGATCAAATAAAATAAATGGATTCTCCAATCCACACAAGCAAGATGGATGGAGGAGTCCTACCAGCTGTGAAATTGTATCCTGACAGTGGGGAGTCCTCTGCTGTCAGAATACACTGATTAGGGGTTGCAACCACTGATTGAATGGAAATTTGACAACGTTCCCATTTGACAAAAGCCAAATGTTAGATCAACTTCTGTCGAGTTGGAACAGCCATAGTTGTATTACAATTCAGCTGGTCACTGCTGAACTGATTGAATTTCGATCCATCCATGGGCATCTTTATAACTCATAGGAGGAAGTATTGATGTAACGATGAGCGCTCCGGTCCCTGCTCCTGGACCGGAGCGCTCGCGGCGTTCGTCCCTGCAGAGTACCCCGGTCAGACTCTCTGACCGGGGACACTCTGTCCCTGCCTCCGCCGGGGATGCGGTCCGCGCTGCGAGGTGTCCCGGTGCGCGTCCCGCGTCCCAGGTCCACTCACCTGTGCCCGCTCCGGCTCTCTCCTCCGCTCCCCGCTCATGTGGTTCCCGGCGCGCGCGTGACCGCACCATAGGGCGCGCGCGCGCCGGCTGTTTGAAATTTAAAAGGCCAGTGCACCAGTAGTTGGGGCCTGACCCAAACCTCCCTTACTGTTTCCTATATAAGTGACCTGCCCCTTCCTGCCCTTGCCGGATCTTTGTTGCCTTGGTGCCCTAGTGAAAGCATTATTTGTGTAATCCTTTGCCTGTTGCCGAACCCTTTGCTAACGATTACCGCCTCTGAACCTGTGCTGCCTGCCCTGACCTTTGCTACGTCTGACTACGCCTCTGCCTGTCCTATCTCAGCAGTCAGTGAGGTTGAGCCGCTACCGGAGGACACGACCTGGTAGTTACCGCCGCAGCAAGACCATCCCGCTTTGCGGCGGGCTCTGGTGAAAACCAGTAACTACTTAGAACCGATCCTCCGGTACGGTCCACGCCATTCCCTCACTGACACAGCGGATTCACTCCCTGCACCGCTCCTGCTACCAGTCCGGATTCTGACAATTGAGACTCACATGTGCTGTGAACAGCTGGTCAAAGTTAATTGCTCAGAGCTGAGATCTGCTCTGTCCACTGAGCACTCTCAAGAAAAAGGAAATATAAGAGTCCTTCAGAAAGAAAACAAAATTGTAATGGCCTTTTAGATATATTTAGGAGAGTGTATGAGAACATTTTAAAGCTTTTTATTGCATCTTTCCTGCTCGTCTCCCAGCTCAAGTTTAAAACATTTATTGAATACCTAGGTCAAGTTTTCTAAACTAGGATTTCTCCAGAAGTTGGTAGGGGTTCTTTGAGAAATTAGCAATTTCTGTCTTCCAGATAAATAACCATTGAAAGCAGTGATCTTTTTAGCTGTCTGTTAGAAGGGTATCTATTTTGCTGCTCACCACAATAAATGTAGAGACCCTGTCCTAAGCTGTAGTTTCCCTTGGTAAATTCTATGCTTTGCTTTTACAGCTAGTCTGTAGTAATCCTGAGATTATTTTATTTTTTCTGGACTCTGAAAGTCCAGGGCCTTTGCCTAAACTCTGAGGCTTTACCTAAAAGTGAGCAGAAAGATGGCTGCCTGGGTGGAGTACCTTCTGCACTCAGAGTATACAGGAAGGGTCTTGGAGAAGCAAGCTGCTACTGCTGGACATTGCAAGAATAACTCACTGCTCAAAGTCAAGGCCATGGGCCTAGAGAAAGACATCCACTGAAACCTAAGAAAGGAACAGTGACTGCTGTCACAGGGTCATTGAAATGTCGGGTCGGGGAGTCGGGCGAGAGAGCGGAGGTTCCTTCTGTTGGTCCGCCGTGACCAGGATTTGACAGTACATGCATTTGGCTTGTTTGCTGGTAATTTATGCATCAAATGTGAGTGTAATGTGAGAGGAATCGTTTTTAATCATTAAAAGGTTTAAGCTGAATTACTCTCTTTTCAATAATTTTTATTGAGAATTTTAACATATAAATCAGAACAACGACATTTAAGCTGAATTACTCTATGGACACTCTTCTTTCTTTCACATACATACTCTCCTTGCTTATGTGACGGCATTGTTATTGAGAGCCTATTGCGGATCCTTTAACCCAGTCTGGGGTTATCTGCTTATTTTGCTAATATATGAAAATATCAGGCAACTTCATTTGGTGAGTTCTCAGCTGAGAGGGGGTGGTCACAATCAATCACTGGGTGTGGTGGAAGCACGTCTATACGTCGGAAGTTTATGAATTTTGCTATGGACTCATCTGACATATATTGACTCACTGTCACAGGTGTATTTTATCATAATAACTCTTATTCGTTTAAGACCCCATTCACACTAGCGCGACTTGTCAGGCGACTTGGTCGCCCTGACAAGTCGCGGTGGGTCGCTCGCCATTGATTAGCACAGGACCCGTTCTAATAGGAGCGACACAAGTCGCTCCAACTTAGAAAAAGGGTCCTGTACTACTTTGGGGCGACCTGGAGGCAACTTGCATTGACTTCAATGATATGAAGTCAGTGCAAGTCATGCCGAGGTCGCGGTGCACAGCTTCACAGGTCGCCCCAGCAAGTCGTGTCGCGCCAGTGTGAATGGGCGCTTATTGGCACTTTTTATATTGCACACTACTATCTAAATTGTTGATGTAATGTCACTTGAATAGATTTACTTTTGCTGTCACCACATCACAGGAATCTGCATTAGGTGGACTTCCCTGGAAAGACAAACAAGTATCTGTAGGACCTTGCAGGGGGAGGCTAATGTTTTACTTGAGGTATTTTACATTCCTTTATTTATCCTTATGTCTCAACTTGCCAATATACCCTTAGCTGTATGCATAGTAGTTAACAACAGGGTTTCCCTTGAGGCTTAAAAGTTATTTCATTGGTTCCCTAGTTTTGAAATGGTTGAGAAAAGTTTTGTAGGCAGGTGTAGTTTGGCCCCCCTGCAAGAGTGGCACTGTTAGGCAGCCGCTGCGCAGTAAACGGAGGACAAGGGGGAACTCATGTTCCTTTGAGGCCTCCGGAGGTGTAAACTGGGGAGCTGCTGCCATGGTTTACCTCCACGGCCATCTTAAATGTGAGCAGTGCTAAAAGCACAGTCTCCCTTTGGCTGGCGCGCATTTGGAAGTGGTCAGGTCAGAGGTAAAACCCCTGCTGGCTAGGGACAGATGGTCTATTGCAGAGCGAGGTTCCTGTGAATGAGGGACAGAATAGGGACTGTCAGCAGTCAGGGAGGCTGCTTCCTTGGCTGATATCCACAGCCATCTTTAGTGTGGGAAGTGCTAATAAATAGCACAGTCCCTCTTCGGCTTGTGTGCATTTTGCGAGTGGTCAGGTCAGGGATAAAACTCCTGCTGGCTAGGGACAGATGGTCTATCACAGAGAGAGGTTCCTGTGGATGAGGGAAAGAAAAGGGATTGTCAGAAGCCAGGTAGGCTGCTTCCTTGTCTGAACTCCACAGCCATCTTTAGTGTGGGAAGTGCTTTTTAAATAGCACAGTCCCCCTTTGGCTGGTGTGCATTTTGGGAGTGGTCAGATCAGGGATAAAACTCCCGCTGGCTAGGGACTTGTGGTCTACTGTAGGTAGAGGTTCCTCTGGAGGAGGGACGGAATAGGGACTGTTGGTGGGGTTCGGGCAGCAGCCCTGCCTTATTCAGGTGCCCCTTTGCCAGTCTGCCCTCCAGCCCCCTCCTCTGTCAGATGCGGTTGGGTGTCAACTGTGCACACAGAGATCTTCTGTATGGTTAATTGTAAGTGATTTGTCCCATTGTGGCCCTGTATTTCATCCCCTACCCTCACGTTAACATACCTTGCCGCAACAACCGGTCTCCATGTGAGTTCTCTTCCCTTGAAGTAGGGCCAGCCCTACTAGGGGTCACACTAGGTTTTTCGGACCCAGGCTGAACTTAGGGGCAGAAAACTGATGCCCAAGATTTTTTTTTTTCCAGCAGTTTTATGTGTTATCAGTTTGCAAAACGTTACGGGCGGCATTTACCCATCTTATACTTCTGCCCATAGTGCAAACTCAGGAGTATGAGGACGCAGAGGCTCTCCTCCGGGGAACGTTCCTTATGTGATTGTGGTGTGCGCAATGACGTCAGACATTCAGGCAAACAAATAATACTGGAGTTTGTGGTTTAGAATTGAACATAATGGTATGTCATATAATTGTGCATTTAGGCAAGGTGCTGTTGCATATAACTCTGACTTCCTGATAAATAAAATTTTAGTTTTAGTTAGCATGATATAAAATAAAATTGTGTGGGGCCTTTGGTGGGCGTGATTTTTTTTTTTGGAGGAGCAGCATTTCATTTTTGGACCCAGGCAGCACAATGTCTTGGGCCAGCCCTGCTTTGAAGGCAGAGGCATAACTACAGGGGTTGCAGGGGTTGCAATTGCAACCGGCCCCCATGCTCCAGGGGGCCTGTGTGGCTCCCCTGTACACCTGGATAGGAGGGGCGGAGGGGGCAGCATGTAGAGAAATCAATGTCCTCTTTTTTCCTCCCATAGCTGCAGGAGGAACATTGAGGAGATTGGTTCCTCTATATGCTGCCCCTTCCACTCCTCCTATCAAGTTGTTCTGCTGTCTCTGGGCCCCTGTGTGCTCCCCTGGTCCCCGCCCCCCCCCATTGTGCTCCCTCCCCCTCTATCCGGCTGCTGCAGGGGATGTGTCACAATAGAGAACCAAGAAGGGGTTGGTAAATATGTAATTTACCAGCTCCTTCCTTTTCTGAATGGACAGAGTCATAGTCAGTGACATTGTAAAAAAATAAAATAAAATGATAAAAAAATAATACAAATAAAATACCAAAAAATAAAAACTACTGACACCAGTGGGTGAACTTCCAGGATCGCAAAGGTCACACTTGCGACCGGGCCCTGGCAATCCACCACCGTGGGGAGGCCCCAAGATGGCAGGAAGGGGGCCCACTAAAGAACTTGTAAAAGGGTCCTGCTGCGGGAGGTTCCCGCAACGAGAGTAAAGGGCCCCAAGTGGGAAGAACCCCATGCTTGAAGGGAAGGGCCCTGGGGGGTCCGGAGGGGCTCTTCATGGTTTCTTGCACCGAGGCCCTGAAGGTTCTAGTTACGCCTCTGCTTGAAGGCATCAAGCCCTGAGCCCCGTCCACATTCTGACCTTGGTTAATGGCCAGCATTATACTGCTTGAGGACACCATAAATACTGAGAAGGTTTTGTACTAAAAAAAAAAAACATTAAAAAAATGAATAGCTAGCTGGTGCCCTTAAAGCTGTTTTCTTGTTTTGTTTTAACTAGAGTGTCTCTTTGAGAATACCGGCACTTAAAAATAAGGGCAATATACTTCTGCAATAAAGAGATAAATTCAGGTCGTAGCAACAAGAGTACATTTTAGCTATTTTTCATTCGGAGCACAAGAAAAAAAAAAAAAAAACATAACCATAACAGATACTCTGCATGTATGCAAGAGATAAATCAAGCCTTACCGTACCGTAGTACTTTAGGATATGCATTTGAAATCTGTCTAATGTAGTTAGATGACAGAATTATTACCCAAATATAAACTGTGTCATTGGCGGAAGCAATGTCAAGCTGCTTTCGAATTGGCTAAATAGCAACTTATGTCCTTAAGGATTAAAGTGCCTGATGAAGGGATAACCCTTTCCTGCCAATCTATTTAACTCGCTGACGCCTCACCATATGGGGTCACATCTCCGATTTTTCATAGATTGCCAAATGACCTAAAAAAAAAACCCTGCATGGCGGAACGCCGGATGCGAAAGGCAGATCGGGTCCAGGGTGAAAATGAAAGGAAAGATTGTAGCTGTTTACTAGCTGGCATTTCTTTTTTTTTTTGTTTTTCCTCTCTCTACCTTTTTTATTTTTTTTTCCGTTTTTTTTCTCTGTGTCCGAAGCTGTGGGATTGTCACTTGCATTCTGTAATTTTAGACCGGCTCAGCAGGCTTCAGCAAAAAAAAAAAAATTGTGTTGTTTGTTTGCTTCTGAGGGCTAAAACCGAACATTCCTATGGTTACCAAAACTGAATACAATATAATTTGTATTTGTGTGCAGGAACTGCGCGTATCAAAGCTTTTGTGAAATCCGACGAAAAAGGGCTTAACTAAAAATAAAGGGTAATCACACACAGGCACGGCGGCACTCACACCCACACAAATAAATGATATCTCCAGAAGTTAATAATCACTGACTGTAACAATAGCACAGCGTTCTTGGAGAATATTAAACTGTGCCATGCAACACAGTGTAATTGACATGCCTAATTTACCGTATTTGAGCAATAGCGGTAGTTAAAGAGAAAATACTACATATATTATGCTGCAAAGAATCGGCCTTAAAGCAGTTCTGAAGGCAGAAGTTCTGCATTCTACGCATTAAAGTAAAAAACCTTCTTTAGTGGCCGCCCCGATGGAAAGAGACACTCCGCCGCCAGAGATGTTCTCTTCCTCCTGGTGGGAGGGATGCTGTAGAGTAGAGCATGAACTGCTCTTATAAGAGCTAGTGATTTAGCGATCCAAGCAGAATAAAGAGAGAGCTGGTATATCCTTCTCCCACAACCATGAGATGAGACTCTATGTTGAGGGTAAGCAGGAACACTTTATTGAACCCACTCACACACAATATATACACTATCACAGTGATGGTGAACCTTGGCACCCCAGATGTTTTGGAACTACATTTCCCATGATGCTCAATTACACTGCAGAGCACATGAGTATCATGGGAAATGTAGTTCCAAAACATCTGGGGTGCCAAGGTTCGCCATCACTGCACTATCAGGTCAGACGAGCCTGATTACATTATCATATGCAGACGGAATTGTATACAGAAATATACTAAACTACTTAACGACCGACCACTGCAGTTTTGCTGCGACAGGCAGCCCCTCCTGCGCGAACCGACGTAACTAGGGGGCCCCCACTCGTCAGCGGGGACTCCAATGCACAGGGCAGGCGGCTCAGATTGCCGCCTGACACCCTGCGATCGTTCCCCGCTGAGAGAGAAGAACGGTCAGCTGTTGTAAACACAGCTGACCGTTTAACAGCAAACACACACATCATAGGTAGAGTTGAGCGGACACCTGGATGTCCGTGTTCGGAGGGTTCGGCCGAACTTGAAAAAAAAGTCCGGGTCCGTGACCCGGACTTTTTCCGAACTTTACCCGGACACCGAACCCCATTGAAGTCAATGGGGACCCGAACTTTTAGGCACAATATGGCTCTAAAAAAACAATGGAAAGGGCTAGAGTGCTGCAAATGGCAGCAAAATGTAGTTAAGAGCATGGCAAGTGCTCTTAAAAAAATCCCCTTTAAATTTGTAATTTTTAAATAGCAGATTAGAACTGCACTCTGTAGTAAAATATAGCTGAACGCTGCACAGAAAAGACTGATACAAATATTTTTTTTTCTCCCTCCTCCTCCTCCTCAGTGGTCTCAAGTGAGGGCAAAAAGATTGTTCACTGCACCACCCCCCACACAGCAAAATCGATGTAGATCGCTAACGGACGATTGTTCTGTCCTGTGTCTCCTAATCTCTCCCTGCCTACTCTCTCCAGCCTGTCCCTAAAATGCTCAAATATCTTTCCCTGCCTACACTCCGACCTGTCCCTGCATTCTTTTCGGGCACAATGTTGTTTTTCCCTGTCTGTCCCTAATCAACAGCAGCCAGCACCGTTATGATGTGTGCTCTCTCCCTACACTACAGCAGAATGACGTACCGCGCTGTGTCTCTCCAGCTTATAAAGACATGGGTCACATGCTTCAGATGGCCAATCACAGCTACTAATACATTAGTAGGCATGGCTGGGGTGGCTTAAGGCACACCAGTTAAACGCTTGTTGATTGGCTGTTGAAAGCCCGCCATTAAAACCGCGCCATTACATACAAGAAATAAAATTACCGAACACGGATTTTAAACATACAGTAAAGTTTTCGGGTCCGTGTCCGAGTAGCAAAAATCCAATTATCCGGTACGGACCCGAATAATACAGTCCGTGTTCGCTCAACACTAATCATAGGTTGAACTGGATGGACTGATGTCTTTTTTCAACCTCACTAACTATGTAACTATGTAGCTGACCGTTCTTCTCTCTTGAATGATCACAGAGTGCCTGTGATCCTTTTATATAGGATCTCAGGTCTCTATGGTCATTCCATAAGCCACACCCCCATACAGTTTGAAACACCCCACTAGGTACACATTTAACCCCTTGATCACCCACTGTGTTAACCCCTACCCTGCCAGTGTCATTTTTTACAGTAACAGTGCATATTTTTAGCACTGATTATTGCAGTAATTTCACTGGCCCCCCCCCAAAAGTGTCAAAAATGTCAGTTAGGGGACCGATCTGTCCACCGCAATGTTGCAGTCCTGCTAAAAATCACAGATCGCCGCCAATTATTAGTAAAAAAAAAAAAAACAATAAAAATTACATAAATCTTTCCTGTAGTTAGTAGATGGGATAACTTTTGTGCAAACCAATCAAAATACGCTTATTGCAATTTTTTTTTACCAAAAATATGTAGCAGAAAACAGATTGGCCTAAAATGTTAAAAAAATTTGATTTAAATTTTTTTTTTTATTGGAAATGTTATATAGCAGAATGTGAAAAAAATAAATATTTTTTTCAGAATTGTCGCTCTCTTTTTGTTATAGCGCAAAAAATAAAAATCGCACAGGTGATCAATATCACCAAAAGAAAGCTCTATTTGTGGGGAAAAAAAAGAGATCAATTTTATTTGGGTACAGAGTCGCATGACCGCGCAATTGTCCATTAAAATAACGCAGTGCCGAATCGCAAAATATGGCCTGGTCATTAAGGGGGCGAATCCTTCCGATCCAGAAGTGGTTAAAGTAAAAAACCTTCTGTAGCGGCCGCTTCGATGGAAAGAGGCACTCCGCCACCAGAGATGTTCTCTTCTTCCTGGTGGGAGGGATGCTGTAAAGTAGAGCATGAACCGCTCTTATAAGAGCTAGTGATTTAGTGATCCAAGCAGACAAGAGAGAGAGAACTGGTAAAGCCTTCTCTAACACAGAAAGAAACAGGCGTTCACATGATCCCCCAGAACTCAAAATAGATCTAGGGAAGGCGATCTAGGATCCCAAGATCTCTTTACGGTAGGCGTCAGTGCAGGTGAAATGCAACCAAGGCATCCACTTTTCCCCAAACTGTTCCTCAGTGTTTTGAATAGTGGCTGTCAGCTCTTCCATGTGATGTATCTCTTTGACCTTGGCATACCACAGTGCATGGGATGGTGGATGGGTTTGCCTCCACAGCGCAGGAATACACGCTTTAGCTACATTGAGGAGCTGTAACGTTAGAGATGTCTTATATTTCCGCAAGGGCCTCTCCGTCAAGTGGAGAAGACAAGCTGCTGGGTTGTCACTCACATCAAGGGAGAAGCCGTCTGACGTCATTTCCGGTCCACGACCGAGACCGGAAATCGCTGCACTGAAACGCCATACCGCTTTGCCACGCTACTGTTTTACATGCTGTTTTTCCATGAAGCTAAATGTGAGTTGATCACCGTTTGTTTTATTAAATACATTGCTTGATTTTAACATACTACACTATGAAGTCCTTCCCTTTATTTGGTGTTTGAGCCTGAAACCCATATAGGATATCCTTTCCTGTGATGCTTGATGCTGGTCACCCATAAGGATCTTTACAGTCTACCTTAAAAGGGACCAATACAGGACCGTTCACCACCCTACTGGAGATCCTGCTACCTATTGGTACAAACACTCTTAACCACTTAAGCCCCGGAAGATTTTACCCCCTTTCTAACCAGGGCCTATTTTGCGATTCGGCACTGCGTGACTTTAACGGACAATTGCGCAGTCGTGCAATGCTGTACCTAAACGAATTTGACGTCCTTTTTTTCCCACAAACAGAGCTTTTTTTTTGGTGGTATTTGATCACCTGTGCGATTTTTTGATCATGCGCTATAAACAAAAAAAGAGCGTCAATTTTGCAAAAATAACAATATTTTTCACATTTTTTATAAGAAATTCCCCCCAAAAAAATGTAAAAATCAAAATTTTTTAACATTTTCGGCCAATTTGTTTTATGCTACATATGTTTGGTAAAAAAAAAAATCGCAAAAAGCGTATTTTGATTGGTTTGCGCAAAAGTTATCGCGTTTACTAACAAAGGGAAAGATTTTTGTCATTTTTGTTGTTTTTTTTTTAACGCGTAATGGCGGCGATCTGCGATTTTTTTTTTGCGGTACTGTGACATTGCGGCAGACAGATTGGACGCTTGACTGACGTTTGGGACACTTTTGGGGTTACCAGTGACATTACAACAGTAATCAGTGCTATACATATGCACTGTTACTGTAAAATTACACCGGCAGTGAAGGGGTTAACTTTATTTGAGAGGGAGGGGCTATGTGTGTCCCTAGGGGTGTGATTCTAACTGTGATTGGCTGTGGCTTGAGCTGTAGGAACAGTGGTCAACGGTCCTACATAGTAGAACCGTATGATCACTGTTTCTACACAGGGGAGAATGACAGGCGGCTTGTTTACACTAGCCGCCTGCCTTTCTCCCTCTCCACCGACGATCGCCGAGTGACCGGCGGACATCGGGTCCGCCGGTCACACGTGCGGGGGGGATCCGTGACCACGTGGGAGCGCGCCTCTGGCTACGCGCGCTCGCTCCCCAGAGCCTCACAGGCTAGTGACGTATATATACGTCACTTTGCCTGTGAGGGGCTGACTGCCGCAGTATATGTACTTGCGGCGGTCGGCAAGTGGTTAAAGAGTGTTGTGGAGGTGAGCGGCCATTTCACTCATTTAGGATATATGCTCACCATCACCTGATAAGCAGTTTCCCACACCTTGTGATTGGTCACAGTTTTCCCGCACTTTTGGCAATTTTTGCACGTCAGCACTTTTTTTGGAATTCACATTTTTATATGAACTTATGAATTATTTATGAACATATATTCCTTTATGAGCTGTTATCTTCACTTTTTTTTTTGAGTGTTTGGGTTATCTAATTGCTTTTATTAATTCATACAGTCACAGTTCATTTATTACACAGTTTATATTGATTTTCTGTTACTGTGTATTCATTGATTATTTTCACCTCAGATCTTATCTTATTGGTGACTTTGTTTAGTCTACCATCACTTGGCACATTTATTCCACTGTCACTTTTGTATAGTGACATTTGCTTGCTATTTTTTGGTTAAAGCTCTTTGCTGCTATTTATTGGAGTCTGTTCTCACTTATTTATGCATTTTATGCACATCACTATTATTTTGATGTCACATATTTATCTTTGATATTTATTATTGATGTGTATATTTTAAGTGAGTTCTCTTATCTAGTATTATTGGGGATCAATTGAGCGCTGATTTTTTTTGCTTTTTATTTACTCACTGCCGTCAATTGTTTTATAGTCTCCGTTACTTCCCTCCAGAAGGTACCCAGGGCTGGGCAGGACCAAAAGATATGGTGCATAGTGCCCACCTCTGAACCACATCTCCAACATCTATCTGAAAGTGAGGCATCAAATTTATGTAATGCAAAGGGCACCCTGTACCACCGGGTGGGGATTTTATAGCCTACTTCCTGGTAGTGATTAGCGATGGAGGATATATGCGCCGTCGTCAACACCATATCTAGTTGTTAAGGTGAAAAATGTTTAGGTGAAAAAGTCATGTGAAGGTCAGATTCCCAGCGGCGGATGAATGACAAAGAGTCATCATGTACCATATCTGTCAAGAGGGAATACATCAGGGACAGAGTGTGCCGAATTGGGTCACCCTACCTGCAGAGACCCTCGAAAAGAGTTAGCAGATGGGGGGTGTATTGTGCTTTCTGAAAGTTCAGAAGGAAGTGTCATATCTGGCTAATACTGAATGGGTCAGGGGGGGGGGGGGGGGGCTCAGAGAGCTGAGACAAGTCTGTGAGAGAGTTCCCCCCCATGGCCAATTATCAATCAGACATGACCTCCCCTGATGACTCAATCTCCTCAAGCCTCCACCCTGGAGCCCAGGTGCAAAATCGGGGTTACCAATAACCGGGGTCAGCGGGGAGGGTAAGGGGGCTACATCGTGGAGCGAAAGACCTCCCTGACTACTGATATGGTTGCCCCAACCAACGGGTTGGGGTTTCTGTAGGGTGGCTGGCAGGTAAAGAAGCTGTGAGCCAGGGAGCAGTCAAAAGGTGGCATGTCCGTCTCCACTAGCTCCATAACTACCCACTGCTTGGAAGCCCCATTGCAATGCCAATCCATCACCCTAGAGAGATGAGCCGCCCTATAGTATTTGAGGGGATCTGGAAGACCAATACGCGAAAACTAAATGGTTGAAGTTTTTTGACGAGAAGATTTGTAAAAAAAAACATTTTTGGTGGGTATTAGGGGCATATAAATTGACTAGGGTGGTACGGTGATTGTTGATAGTTACATCTAGGATAAGAAAATGACCATTAGGATCTGATTCCATTGAAAGAAGTTGGAATGCTAGTCAGTCACAAAAAGCAATCATGACCCCTTTGCATTTAGTGTCTGCGTGAGCCAAAAAAATTGTGAGGACATGTTGGCATTTTGGTGCTTTGGAGGTAGCAAAATGCGTCTCTTGTATGCAAAAATGTCGCACTTGGAAGAAATTGCTTCTTTCCATAGCAGTGAACATTTTAAGGGACTATTAAGCCCCTTGGTGTTCAGGGATAATATTTTAATAGACATATGTTAAAAATTGGAAAATGCTCTTGAGTGCATCCATAGCAGCAAAGGAGATCATCCTGATTTGGGAAAACAAGGAGCATCCATGTAGGGTGATATTGAACAATACAACTGTCAATAACAGAATACAGTATATGCAATATGCGTACCAGCACATTTTAGGAGAGGACGGTGGAAGGAGAAAAAGAAGGATGTAATGAGTAGGGTCAAAGTGTGCATGACACACATTATTCCAGGAAGGAGAACATTTAACATCAAAGATAACATTCAAACAGAACATCTAGGCCCAAGCACAGGGGAATATATTGATAAAGGCCATTACAAGTTAGAACATCATGATGACATGAAACATCTTAGGTGTTATTAACTGTGTTCCAGGATTCAGACATGCGAGATGGAACAGAGCAGTTTGCGGAGAGGTTTGAGGAGAGGTTTTCAGGAGAGGGGGAAAGACCCCAGTTGTGGAGCTGTATAAGGTTCAGGTAGTGGAGAGAAATTTTGTTGTTGTTAAAAGAAGACGTCTCACGGTTTCTCAGCTGGGATATGAGCAGGCTTGTGAATTCTGTGAGCTTGACCTATAGTCAAGGGTGTAGGAACCCACACAAATCTGGGGGGGACAGCATTTTTACTCGCCAGGTATATGCTTTTCCGTGCCCCCATCAATGCACAGTTCAGCGCGCGAGCCCCTTTCAATGCAGAGCGCCACAGCATTGTCCCCAATCACTGCAGAGTGCCCACAGCATTGTACCCCAATGATTGCAGAGTGCCCACAGCATTGTACCCCAATGATTGCAGAGTGCCCACAGCATTGTACCCCAATGATTGCAGAGTGCCCACAGCATTGTACCCCAATGATTGCAGAGTGCCACAGCATTGTACCCCAATGATTGCAGAGTGCCACAGTCAGCATTGTACCCCATTGATTGCAGAGTGCCACAGCATTGTCCCCCAATCAATGCAGAGACCAGCGTGCGTGCTCCCTTCAACCCAATGCACTTACCTTGCGGCAGCGGCTCGGCTATCGGCGGCGGCGGGAAGGTGAGCGGCTTCTCCCTCGTCCTCTTCTGCGGCGGGAACCGGCGGGCGGCCTCTCCTCTTCTCTACGGTGGGAGCCGGCGGGAAGGTGAGCGGCGGTGAGCGGCGGTGACGGCGAGTGACTGACGCACGCACCGGCACCGCCCCCATTGCGACATCAGCGATCGGATGTCCTGGATGATGATTGGTCCAGGCTGGAGACTGGACCAATCACAGCCAGGACATCATGAAGGTGGGGGTGGCCAAGCGCTCTTTCCTGCGCCCAGGTTACGCCCCCAGAAGGCAGCCAATCTGCGCCTTTCTGGGTCGTAAACCCCACAAAACTGTGAGGGATTTCCCCATACCTGTCCCCCCGCATTATTTCCTGGGGGGGATGTTTCCCCCCCGTCCCCCACAGTTCCTACGCCCATGCCTATAGTAAGTTCCAGAGGAGAGAGAACGTTGGAACTGTGATTTTGAATAGGTGCTGTAGGTATGGAAGAAACTCTGCAGAAGAGATGGACTCAGGGATGACTCTAATTTTAAGGTTGTTCCTGTGGGAACGGTCCTCTAGATCGGCAAGTTTGGTTCCTCAGTTTTGGATTGGTGGGCATCCACTAGCTCATTGTAAGCAGTGACATACTCAGTCAGCTGCCTCTCTACAATGTCAGTGCGGTCACCTAGGTCATCTATTTGGTGCTGCATACGAGACATAGATTTGTTAAGATCTTTTTACAGATCTTTCTGAAGAGAGAGAAGCATTTGTTTCAGAGTGTTTTCTGATACAGGGTTATCAGTCGTGGAGAGATCAGCTAGGGAGGTGGTCTGTTCTTCTCCAGAATCAGGATCATCATCATCATCAACAGTTTGGTGGAAAGCTAGATGTATTTTGCTTACCGGTGCTGCATGAGAGGGAGAAGCAAAGGGAGAGCTGTGTCTGTTGTGTTCTCCATGAGGGTCTGTGCAGTCCATAGGATCCAGTGCTGGAGGAGTGGAGGCACTCTGTGAGGCTCGTAGTGCTGCAGCCTTTTTGGAGCCGGTGCCATCTTGGGAGTCCCGAGCCCGGGAGCTGCCGAAGAACTCCGTCAGCCTTATCTAGTATGGCGGGTGTTTTTTTCTTGTGGAACATGACACTCCAAGGTTCGGAGGACATAGGGATGCTCTCCGGTGAGGTATGCTGGCCTGCATTGCTTCTTCTGCGGCTACGTTTTCCCCTGTGTGGCGGAGAGAAGGAGTCAAACTGTCACCTAAGAGCACGGCCAAGCTCCACCCCCATAAATATTGTACTTTTAGAAAAATTAAATGGTACCATTAACGTTCCTTTAGCTTCCTAGTTGGGAATTTGTTTGGATATAGTAGAGTGTCATGTACCTTCATCTGAGTTTTGAATAAGGAAAGTGTTTTCTAAGCTGACCACCAATAGGAGGCAGGCAAATCAGAAGGTGGCAGAAGTTCCTGGTGAAATCACTTACATAACACATAACTGAAGAAGCGAAAAGAGATGCTCCTGCGCTTGAGGGGATGTTCATGCGTCTTGGATCGCTGGACACGACCATGGCTGGAATTGTCGTCATCCTGCCACTCATAAATGGTTAGGGAAACCAGAAGGGAACTAAAAAGAAAGAATACAGAGGACTCACCACCTAGCGCATTACCTTAAAAACAGTTTATTGTTAAAAATATATATATATCATACTCACACTCCTTTCCCTATGGATTCCACCATCCAGCCTTTCTTGCCCACAACAGTCAGGTCATGGATGACCTTAGCCCAACAAACCTCCTCCTGTGCAAGCACCAGATAAGTGCCATGGAATTTTCCCTTGTATATTGAGATACACACATTTTTTCATTCATGTAGTTATTATATCATCTTATATATATTTTTTCATCACTGATGCTTGAACTTCTGGTCCTGTTTGGCCTTCGTGCAACTTAATTCATTATATATATTATTTGTTGCTTATTATTAATTAATATTTTTTATATAATTTCAATTTTTTTTTTTTTTGGATATACTGTATGCACATTTCACGTGTACAAATATGTTGATCTTTGTATCTGCATTGTTATGTTGGGATTAACAAATTATTTAGTAAATGATGATGTGATCCGCCCAAAGGAGTCGGGCCTTTATACCATTGCCCTTGTGACCTACCATCATCATTATTATGTGTATATAAAGCCAAGTCAGTGGCACCTCAAATTAGCTCTGAGGAAGGGGGTACGCCCCTGAAACGAGTAAGCGGCATTTAGAGGTTCGACATCTCTATACGGTCTGTACCTGCATACCCAGTGGACCTCCTTGTTGGACTCACTATCTCTATTTTGTGCCTATGTTCCATTCATTTTTGTGAATATGATGTATTTTTTTTTTTTTTTAACAATAAACAGTTTTTAAGGTAGCCTGAGGGAATCTAGATGTGTAGACAAGGCTGGCCAGCAACAGGTTAGCAGCCTCAAATAAGGGAGCAGGAGATGAATTAGTAGGACAGCAAAAACAATGACTTAAGCACTGGGCTTCTCAAAAAGAGTGCTGCAAGTAGATTGGACTTCCAATCCAGCATGTTACTGTAGACAATCATGGAAGCCTGCTCTGAAGGATATTATTGCACCAGTACAGTTAATGTCAGAAGTCAGGGGTCATGACCACACATGGATGTGGGACCAGCTGTGGAGACCTGACACAAAGCTTTGACTGAGGAAGGCCTTGGATTGGGCTGTGATCACTTTTCTGGAGTCATAGAGATTAAAACAAATTTTCAGAGATCAAACGCTGTATACCTTTTCCCACACTCTGGAAAAAAAAGGTTTGTATGTTATGCATTTTTAACAGAACGTAATACCAATTAAGGTAAAGACCAGTTGCATCTTTTTGTATTCTGCAAATTCAATTATTTATCGTGAACATCATTATTTATTCATACACTGTACATGTGTACAATGATTTGATACCTCGGGAATCAAGAACAAAAAAAAGGTTTTCAAAATATTTGCTCATCTTTTTCGGTGGCTAGTTTTTTCTTTCTTTTTGTAGAAAACCGCGGCTTCCTTCGGGAGAACAAAGTCCTTAGATAGAGAGAGTCCAGATTCCTCTGGGGATATCACGAAGAGACACTTGGGTTTTTTAGTCCTCTCGGGAAACCGTATTCCACAGAAAACTCACTGTGACACATTGTAAAATGTGAGCATATCACTCTATTGTATGTTTTATAGGGATTATCGTAGTTACAACTCCAGTTGGGATTAAACAACTTCTGCAATTTTATTCCAATATATTTTTCAACAAGTGAATGGTGTTTAAACTGTATAAAATATTTTATTTTGAAATGGTGTAAACCACTTCTTCCACTGGGGTACTTATAGTGCCTATAGAGAAGACATACAAGGCTACATTTAGTGCCATTCACTTATGAGGGTATCTTAGGTGCCCGCAGACATGCAAGGGTACTTTTGGAGCCCATACACTTCTTAGGGTACTTAGGGTTCACAAAGAGATATGTAGCACTGCCCCCCAAGGGGACTGCTGGATATAACACTTTCTGGAATCCCCTGGGTTACCCTTAGCAACTGATAGCAGACAATTAGTACTTTAAGTCCTTGGCTCAGTCAATGATCAGTCCAGGGGATGTTGTTCTTGTGTTTTTATTGAGAACTTGGATAGGAGGAGGGATAAGTGGGATACTCCAACTGACAACTATTCACAATATTGAGGACAACTGACATTAGAGTGTGGCAAGGCCGCTGCTTCACCCTGCCACTAAGGTGAAGGTATTTTAAGTGTTCCTGCTTGAAATTCTCTTCAGGGTTTTAAACTTGGCACCCCCTTTCACTCTCTCTCTGTGTGCTTAATGACTCCACACTCCAGAGTGGTCCCCTTCCCGGGCAGGCCCCTGGGCAAGTTCCTCTGTACTCATGGACACTGTTTTTCCAGATTTACTTCAGCCCCAACTCCTTCAGTCAGCATCTCCAGGGCCTCTGGGTTCAGCGACACTGTCTGGTTCACCAAGCTGCCTGCCTGTGACCACCATCCATAACTACAGAAGGAGAGACAGCCATCACCCTCCTTTTGGGACCTGACTTCCCGCCAAAAGACCTCTTGCCTCATGTGCTTCTGGCTTTTATACCCTATCCCATAATGCACCACCTGTGCCAAACCCATGGGATGGTATCTGAGCCTGTGTGTCATTGGCTGGGTTTCCTCCACTGTCCAATGTACCTCTCCATTGGATACAGTGGGGACACTCCCTCAGTCCACATGAATCACACATGGAATACATGAGCAGGCCTAGCTAACGATCAGGCTCCCCTGATAAGCAGAAGGAGCAACTAGGCTTTACCTACTTAGCACCTACCTAGGAGGGTGCTACACATACAAAGTTACTTATAGTGCCCACCCATACGCTCCAAAGGGTACTGGTATGGTGTCCATAGATATGTAAGGATACTTTTGGAGCCCATAGATAATCAGTTAAATGCATGCATGATTTACACGCTCCTGGAACCATCAACTGATCCACTTGATATTGTTATTTGCAGCTTTATATTTGTCTTTGGCTACATGTCCACAACGATTCCACTTCTCCCTTCTTTTGTGTTTTTTTTTTTTTTTTTGAGGGGGGGGGGGGGGACTAGACTTTCTGTTTGCAATATTGTCTAGCTAATATTATTTTTTTCTATGCAATCTATGGACAAAACAATGTAAAAAATGTGTTTTACAAAATGTATTATTACTTTAACAAATATATACATTGTATCTTTCAATTGCATATTTTTATGTGACACTCCAAACATAACACACAAAATCAATAAAAATATTAATAACAATAACAATAATAATAATAATAATAGTAATAAAATTAATAACAATGATTAAAAAATAAAAATCTAAGAGAAGAAGGAGAGATAGGAGTTAATTTAGTGCTGATTAGGCTACCTGAGATTAATTTATTTATACATTTATTTATTCAATTATATATTTTTTTTTTACTTTTTTACTTGTTTCTTTTTGTTGTCATATGCAAATCAAAGGTCACGCCTTTGATCAACATATGAAATAAATAATAAATACAATATACCAATACATTTATTACTGTTATTCATTGACTTTTGTAGACTATCTGCAGTTGAAATTTTACACCAAAGAGGCTGCAATTTCACAGTCACTCATGCCATGTATTAAATAGCAATTTCTGGCTGTTGTTTTGACAGCCTGTTATTGTCAATGTTAGTGACAGGGAGAGTGGTGGAGGAGCTGAAATACAAAATATGTCCTAGTAACTTTGTTGATGACTTTAAAAACTCCTACATTTAAAATCCTCATATGGTTACAGTTTTCTGAATCAAGATCATTGCTGTTAATAAATGACAAGCATGGGAATGTTCACTGACCTGTAATGAGTTAAGGTCTATGTGTTTGGCACAAAGGTTCCTTAATGGTTACAATAAAGTTCTGGGATTCTGCCAGTGCTGTATCTTGGCCTAGGCCAACAAGGCCCAGGCCTAGGGCGGCACTTTGCAGGGGGGCAGCAAAAAAGCTGCACCCAGAAAAAAAAAACAGCCTTCTCCTGGCTCCTGCACAAAAAAGGTCCCCATCGGCTTGCGCTACACTTTTAGTATAGTGCCAGTCTTATTGGGCAAATTGGGCTGGAGGGCAGGGTCTAGGAGGCAAATCAGTCTTGGAGCCCCATAAAGCGGTCACACTGCAACCGGTGGGTATGATAATACCGACCTGTGAGGACATTCAGACAGACCGCAGGCCACCGACCACACTTAATACAACTGGCCTGACAGCCACCAATGCTAATAAGTGTGGCACTGCAGCATAATGTTCCGCCTACACTCCTCCACCCCCAGGTATGGCAGGCATCATGTCAATAGGCTGCACTGATGGGCAGTAACAAGGCTGCACTGATGGGCACTGATAAGGCTGCACTTATGGGAACTGATGAGGCTGCAGTGATGGGCACTGATAGTCTGTGGTTGTGGTTTACAGATGACAGGGCGGGTCATAAACAGGAAGGGGAGAGGCCTTTACAGGAAGGGGTGGGTCATATTTAAATTAGGGGGTGCCCAAGTTTAGTCAGGCCTAGGGCAGCACAAAACTTAAATACACCACTGGATTCTGCAGTGCAAACCTATGCTGGACTCTTATCACAGTCCTTAGTCTGCACTAGTATTACTGTGATAGATCATAAAAAATAACGTAAGGGTGAAATAAATAATTAGACTGATCAACCATAACATAAAGACCATCCCCTGTAATATGACCACCCAACTAATATTAAGTAGGTCCCTCTATTGCCACCAAAACAGCCCTGGCCCATCGAAGCATGGATTCCACTTGACCCCCCAAAGGTATGCTGTGGTATCTGGAACCAAGCCATTGGTAGTAGATCCTTTAAGTCCTGTAAGTTGTGAGGTGGGGCCTCCATGGACTTGTTTTTCAGCACATCCCACCGATGCTCAATTGGATTGAGATCTGGGAAATTTGGAGGCCAAGTCAACAGCTTGAAGACACCTTCTTCCATTTCTCCTTCCAGTTTTGATGGTCACGTGCCCATTGTAGGCACTTTTGGCTGTGGACATGGATCAGCATGGGCACTCTAGCCGGTCTGTAGATAAGCAGCCTCATACACAACACACTGCGATGGAGTCTGTGTCCTTGCATCTTTCTTTGAGGACCAGCATTCACTCTTTTAGTAATTTGGGCTACAGTAGCTCTTCTATTGGATCGGATTACATGGGCCAGCTTCCTCGCCCCACATGCATCAATAAGCAATGAGCCGTCCATGACCCTGTCACCGATTCACCAGTTTTTCCATCCTTTGACCACTTTTGGTCAGTCCTGACAAATGCAGACCAGTAACATCTAACAAGAGCTGCAGTTTTGGAGTTGCTCTGACCCAGTCATCTGACAATGACAATTTGGCCCTTGTCAAAGTCCCTAAAATCCTTACACTTGCCCATTGTTTCTGCTTTCACACATTAACTTTAGGGACAGCATGGTAACTTGCTGCCTAGTATATCCCACCCACTTTCATGTGCCATTGTCATGTGATAATCAATGTTATTCACTGTAACTACTTCCGGACTGCCCACTGCAGTTTTACGTTGGTACTTTGACATTAAATACCAGTGTTATGGCAGCAGGTTGTCCTCTTTCACATAAAAGTGGTCCCAGCAGTGAATTCGCCATGGGATCACTTTTTATGGGCAGCGGGAGTGGTGCCCTTCCTGGTCATTTTCCCTGCTTACCGGAGCCATCAGTAGTGGTGAAAATATTCCAGTCCTCTCAGGTGCTGTGCAGGAAGTCGAGTGAGGACAAGATGGCCCCCACTCAACTCTATGGCATTGGAGGACCAGAGCCATGTCAAATGCCGCTTCCTTCCAACGGCCTTAAAGGCCCATTACTTTTTTTTTTTTGCTTTTAAGGATAGATGTGAGATCTTTTTGACCCCAGATCTCACATTAAAGAGGTCCTGTCATGCTTATTTTTATTACAAGGGATGCTTACATTTCTTGTAAGAGGAAAAAAAAATGATCAAAAAAACATTTTTTAAAGGGACACTATAAAAAAATAAAAAATAAAAGGTAAAATAATAAAGAAAAAAAAGTTCAAAATTTAAAGCCTCCCCAGCCCTCAGGGGCTCGTGCGCAGAATCGAACGCATATGCATGTCGCGCCCAGGGCCGTCTTTTCCAATGGGCATGCCCGGCGGCTGCCCGGGGGCCCCACTTGCCAAGGGGCCCCACATGGATGGTGGCAATTACTGTCCCTGGTGGTCTAGGCCCCCCCCCCGTTTTCCGCCGGCCCGGGCCTCCCCCCCCCTTGTTGTCTGCCGGCGGTGGCCGTGGCTCGAGTCTGCATTGCACAGACACTGGTTGCTAAGGCCAGCCCGATTGACATCTAGCAACCAGTGACGTTAGCAGAGCAGACCCATGATGCACAGCGGAGGAGGATCCTCCTCCTCGTCGGCTCGTCCTCTCCTCTCTGTCTCCGCACCTAGAAGACTGGCTCCATCTCCGCCTCCACCCACCTCCTCCCATGTGCAGCCATTGTGAAAGGTAAGGCAGCCAGCCCAGCTGCCAGGCTGCTTGATATGATATTCTTTCTTTTTTTAACTCTCTCCAATCTCCATGGCATGATCGACACAAGAGACAACTACCTGTCCTGGAGGATATACCTTACTATATATTGGTCCCTGTAATATGTATATAGTAAGGTATATATCCTCTAGGTTGTAGTTGTACTTTCTTGTAGTATAGTGTTCCCTGTAATGTGTATATAGTCTATATACATATTACAGGGAACACTATATACTACAAGAGAGTACAACTACTGTCTGGAGTATATACCTTACTATATACATATTACAGGGACCAATATATACTACAAGAGACAACTACCTGGAGGATATACCTTACTATATACATATTACAGGGACAAATATATACTACAAGAGACAACTACCTGGAGGATATACCTTACTATATAAATATTACAGGGAACACTATATACTACAAGAGACTCTTGTAGTATATAGTGTTCCCTGTAATATGTATATAGTAAGGTATATACTCCAGATAGTTGTACTCTCTTGTAGTATATATTGGTCCCTGTAATATGTATAAAGTAAGGTATATACTCCAGGTAGTAGTTGTACTCTCTTGTAGTATATAGGTATATAGTGTTCCCTGTAATGTGTATTCTCATGGGTGATTGTGTAGGCAGGGGGCCCCAGTGCACTGCATTGCCCAGGGGCCTATAAGGCTCTTAAGATGGCACTGGTCGCGCCCACATATGTAAATGGTGTACAAACCACACATGTAAGGTATCACTACGATCATTAGAGCGAGAGCAAAAATTCTAGCTCTAGACCCCCTCTGTAACTCTACACTGCTAACCTTTACACATTTGTAAAGGGTTGCCTATGTAGATTTTTATTAATACCAATGTTTGTCACCATTCCACCAGCATGCGCAATTTTGAAGCATGACATGTTGGGTATCTATTTACTCAGCGTAAGATTATCTTTCACATTATAGAATAAATGTGGGCTAACTTTACTATTTTCTTATTTTTTAATTTAAAAAATAAAAAATTCCCATAGACACATTCCTAAACCTTGTGGACAGCCTTCCCAGGTGAGTTGAAGCTGTTATAGCGGCGTTATGTGGCGGCAACTAGGGGAGGAGTACAAAGACAAGTGTGTCTTGCATACAGTCAAGCATGGTGGTGGGAGTGTCATGGTCTGGGGCTGAATGAGTGCTGCCGGCACTGGGGAGCTACAGTTCATTGAGGGAACCATGAATGCCAACATGTACTGTGACATACTGAAGCAGAGCATGATTCCCTCCCTTCGGAGACTGGGCCAACATGATAACGACCCCAAACATGCCTCCAAGACGACCACTGCCTTGCTAAAGAAGCTGAGGGTAAAGGTGATGGACTGGCCAAGCATGTCTCCACACCTAAACCCTATTGAGCATCTGTGGGGCATCCTCAAATGGAAGGTGGAGGAGCGCAAGGTCTCTAACATCCACCAGCTCTGTGATGTCATCACGGGGGAGTGGAAGAGGACTCCAGTGGCCACCTGTGAAGCTCTGGTGAACTCCATCCCCAAGAGTGTTAAAGCAGTGCTGGAAAATAATGGTGGCCACACAAAATATTGAGGCCCAAATTGGACATTTTCACTTAGGGGTGTACTCACTTATGTTGCCAACGGTTTAGACATTAATGGCTGTGTGTTGAGTTATTTTGAGGGGACAGCAAATTTACACTGTTATACAAGCTGTACACTCACTACTTTACATTGTAGCAAAGTGTCATTTCTTCAGTGTTGTCACATGGAAATATATAAAAGAATTTACAAAAATGTGAGGGGTGTACTCACTTTTGTGAGATACTGTATATATATATATATATATATATATATATACTGTCTTTTTAAACAATTCATTTTTTCACTGAATTTTGTGACCCAGGAAAAACAGCACATCAGTTAAGCAGCACAGCTTGCTCATCTCCGTTTTGCTGACTTTGAATAGGGTCATCCTTGTGTTCTTTCAGTCTGTACCCATGTTCCTGGTGTCATACTGATAGAAAAGGATAAAAAAAAAAAAGCCACAGAACCTCAAATGCTCTATTTTGACCAATGGTTTAAATGAAATAATATTTTATCCTGTTTCCACTGGCACTAAAACGATGATAGTTATTTCAAACAATTCAAAGTATAACATTCTTTGCAATTGTTTAATTTTTCTTTTTATGTGACACTGCATAAAACAAACAAAACAAATGAAAATTAAATTAAAAAAAAAATAGTAAAAAAGTAAAAATAAAAAAAATATACTGTATATTTAAAAAAATAACTAAGACGAGAAGAAGCGGAAGGATCGGTCTAATTAGGGTTACCTGATAAAATAGATTGAATAGGAATATATTGTATATATTTTTATTCATATAGTTATATTTATTGATATACATTTATATATTTTTTTACTTGTAACCTTGGGAAGGCTCTTGGGGTTGACCCTTCCTTTCCCAGTCTGAGTACTGCTGTGCAAAAGATTACAGAAAACTAAAAAAAAAGACATATTTTACTCAAATAGATTGTATGTTGTTTTTATATGTTATATATTTATTTATGTATTGATTATACTTAGAACAAAAATAAATAAATAAAAAATGTAGCTCAGATTACACACACCGCTGAAAGAGCCATAGGAATAGGAATAGCTCAACCCTCTCTGCTTTGTAAGTTTTTAAAAAGAGTGGAAAAAGCTCCTGTTGTGCAAATCGGTATTAAAAGTTTATTTGTAAAATAAAGATGTTATATTTTTAATAATAAAAAGTTGTAAAAACATACAGGAATTAGAAAAAAAAAAAAAATAACCAAAAAAATATTGTTCCCTTTTATTATATCAAACTTAACATTAAAAGCATATAAATTAAAAACTTAACTGAAGTCGATATAACAAAGTTATTAAAACTTACCCAAGAGTCATTTCAGCAGAGACCGTTATCATTCTGTTTACTCCAGACATCTGTCCATCAATAACCTTGGAAGATTTTCTTTTAAAATCCGCCTCAGTTGGGTTAGTGATTTTCTGCACTGTGGGAGATCGGCAGTTACTCCTGCCAGTCATGGTTTCTTTTTCCTAATCAGCCTCCCATAGACCTCCATCCATACATACCCACCTTCTACGACCGGTCTAGTCTCCGAGTGAAGCAATGAGAACTGGTTGTAATCAATGATCACTCATGGTGCCCAGGCTCCCAACAAACGATAAACTTGACTCCCCACAGCTCTTGCTGGAGACAGATTTCTTGTGGAAAACAGAAAGTTTATTTTTAAATAAAAAGATACGTCTTAGGTTGTTGCCAGTAATAAAAACGTATATAAAATGTTTACTAGAATTTAATAACTTGAGTTTGTAAGCAGGCGTTGCGTCAATGTATATATATTTTAAAGGAAATATTTCATATTTTAGTATATATATATATATATATATATATATATATATATATATATATATATATATATATCCATACATTTATTTTTTTATTTATTTACTCATTTTTGGTTTCACATATTATTCATATGCAAAATTTATATTTCTGTGGTTATAAAATAAGAAAGTCAAATACTTTTAGTTCAGAATATATATATAAATGTTCTGAACTAAAAGTTTTTGACTTTCTGATTTTTTAATCACAGAAATATAAATTTTGCATATGAATAATATGTGAAACCAAAAATGAGTAAATAAATAAAAAAAAATAAATGTATTCATAGGAGGAGAGTCTTCACAGAGAGCAATTTTGCAATCCTCCTTATTTTATTTATAAATTATGGATAATAATTATTAATCATCAACTCAGTGAAATTAATAACAAAAACATGAAAACCAAGAAATGATACATTCATAAAAAGCTATCCAATATAGAGTTGCACTAAATATCCAATAAATATTATTGAAAAAGCTTGGTATTAAAAAATAAAAATAAAATAGAAAATAGTGTGAAATCCAAATTATGATGAAAAAAAAAGTCCTTTAAATGATATGCATACCATCTGTCACCAAAAAGTGCATGATCCTTAGTTATCACCTCCACCTTAAAGAGTGCTTGCTTACTAGCTTGCTCAGACCTCCTATTACGGAAGGTCAGTAACACTTGAGAGTCTTCACAGAGAGCAATTTTGCAATCCTCGTTATTCCATTAATAAATTATGTATAATAATTAATAAGTGGTAAGTAATAAGCATCAATTGAGTGAAATTATTAACAAAAACATGAAAACCATGAAATTATACATTAATAAAAAGTTATCCAATATAGAGTTGCACTAAATATCCAATAAATATTATTGAAAAAGCTTGGTATTAAAAAAAAAAATAGGGTGAAGTCCAAATTATGATAAAAAAAACCCCTTTAATTGATATGCACACCATCTGTCACTAAAAAGTGCATGATCCTTAGTTATCACCTCCACCTTAAAGAGTGCTTGCTTACTAGCTTGCTCAGACCTCCGATTACGGAAGGTCAGTAACACTTGCGGCTCAAAACCCAGCAAGGGCCTTTGTCCATCCAGGGGAAATTTTTATTGGAATATAGAGATCCACCCTCAAGATGACTTGATTACGGAAGATTTCAAAAAGAGATATAAGCTCGCCATAGCTTAAAATCCTTAAAAGTTTTATTTATATCAAGGAAAGATTGCACTTACACAAAGCTTTAAAATTTGCATTGGTAGTATACAAGCCGGCCAGCTCTTCACAGCAGCCCGTTCTTCTGGGAGATGAGAGGTGTGGTGATGTCAGCACGTCACTCCATTTCACTCCGTTTCATCAAACACTGACGTCTTCCTGGGGCGCATATCGTTTAAAGGACTTTTGTTTCATCACAATTTGGACTTCACGCACTATATATTTATATATATATATATATATATTTTTATTTTTTATTTTTTTTAAATACCAAGCTTTTTCAATAATAAATAATAATAAATAGGATAGTTAGTGCAACTTTACATAGGATTGTTATTGGGACTGTGCGTATCTCACAGCTGAGTTGCTGCTTCTACATATAATGCTGTATAGAAATAGCACCATTTTTTTTTTATTTTTATAGTTAATAAAAAGCTGTTGGTGAGTTGGAATCGCTTTTAATTTGGATATAATAAGCACACATGACAATTTATAACATGATGGTCCCACAGATCTGGTAAGAGGTAACTTTGATTTTATCCCTTGGTGGTGGATTTTTTTGCAAATTGAAGTAGAAACATTTCATGCACACTTTGGACATGTTGAACTGTTTAGGATTGGAGATCCTTTAAGGGGAACTGATGAAAGTTCTCCCTCTATGGCCATTTTTTATTTTATTTATATTTATGTATAATTTCTTGTTTTTTATGATTTTATTATTTATTTCACTCAATTAATGCTTATCACTTATCACTGATTAATTATTATACATTAATACTGCTTTATGTATAAGGAGGGTTGTTGAATTGCTCTCCTGGTAGGGACACATTTTTGTTTTTTGGTTTACCCTTTTTTTTTTTTTACATGTTTTGTGAAAGCTATTTCACCTAAATTGGTATTTATCGCTTATCACTAATTGAGTATGACACTAGAATTAGCGCTGCTTTTTATGTGTATCATCTAGTGGACTGGTATCACTGCTTTTTCTTCACAATCTTGAGACCTAGCGCAAATTTATTTATTTATAAATCATATGAATAATAGTATTTTAAGGTTTTGCAGCTAGCAGATGCAAAGCTCTTTTTAGGAGCCTAGAGGTTTTGCAGTAAAGAAATGCCAACAAACAGGAAGTGCTGTACTTTCATTTTGCAAATCTCAACATTCTTTGAAAACTTAAAGTGATTCTAAACTCTGGTAAAAAATAAAATAAATAAAATGATTTACCCATTTAAGCCCCGGAGGATTTGGCTGCTCAAAGACCAGGGCCTATTTTGTGATTCGGCGCTGCGTGATTTTAACGGACAATTGCGTGGTCGTGCGACGCTGTACCCAAATGAAATTGACATCCTTTTTTTCCCACAAACAGAGATTTCTTTTGGTGGTATTTGATCACCTGAGCGATTTTTATTTTTTGTGCTATAAACAAAAAAATAGTTGAAAAGATAACAATATTTTTCACATTTTTTTATATGAAAGTTATTGCGTTTAATAACTACGGGAAAGATTTGTCATTGTCTACGTCAGATGTCATTTTTATTGTATTTTTTTTAACGAGTAATGGCGGCGATCTGCGATTTTTTTTGCGGGACTGCGACATTGCAGCGGACAGATCGGACCCCTGACTGACATTTTTGACACTTTTGGGAGTACCGGTGACATTACTACAGTAATCAGTGCTATACATATGCACTGTTACTGTAAAAATGACACTGGCAGGGAAGGGGTTAACTTTATTGGTGATCAGTGGCTTAAATGTATCCCTAGGGGCGTGATTCTATCTTTTGGGGGGGGGCGTGACTTGTGATGTAACCATGTAGCAGGATCGCATAGTCTCTGCAATTACGTCAGGGAGAATCACAGACGACTGTGTTTACATCAGCCGTCTGCCTTTCCCCCCCACTGCAGCGGGAGATCGCGAGTGACTGGCGGACATCGGTGCCGCCGGTCACTCGCGCAGGGATGCGAGGAAACGAGCGGGGGCGGGAGCGCGCCTCCAGCGGAGCGCACTCGCCCCCCTACAGGCTCCTGGGCGAGTGATGTAGTACTACGTTGGTTTGCACAGGAGTGCTAGACTGCCGAAGTAAATGTACTTGCGGCGGTCGGCAAGTGGTTAAGTATGTATTCCTATCCACTTCAATACCGGACACTTATACCCCATTCCTGCTCAATTTTCAGATATCAATACTGTCACATTTTGAAAACCAAGTCATGCAACACTATACCAAAATAAATTTGTTGTTTTTTGAGACAGATAGAGCTTTATTTTGTTGTTATTAATTCACTACTGATTTTTTTATTTTTTGAAATAAAAATGAAAAATTACTGAACATTTTGAAAAAATAGACATACTTCTTATGTTTCTGTTATAACATTTTGCAAAAAAATAATCTTTCTTCATACATTCAGACTCCATTCACACTACCGCGACTTGTCAGGCGACTGGTCAGCCTGACAAGTCGCGGTCCATTGTGTGCTACGGGAACCATTCTTATAGGAGTGACTCCAGTCGCTCCGACTTAGAAAAAGGTTCCTGTACTACTTCGGGGCGACATCGGAGTGACTTGCATAGACATTCATTATATGAAGTCCGTGCAAGTTGCGCCGAAGACGCGGTGCACGCGACTTCACAGGTCGCCCCGAAGTCGTGCCGCGTTAGTGTGAACCGACACTTAGACCGAAATGTATTTTGCTACATTTCTTTGGTAAAAATACCCAAATCAATGTACATTATTCTGTCTGTGTGAAAGTTATAGAGTCTACAAACTATGGTTTATATACAGTATTTGACCGACTATCTGACTCAGTCCTTGAGCCCCCCCTAAAATGCCAGAAAAGAACAAATACCCCCCCCCCCCAATCACTCCTTTTTGAAAAGTAGACAGTCTGAGGTATTTAGTAAGAGGCATGGTGAGTTTTTTGAAGGTGTAATTTTTTTTGTTACAATTTTTTGGAAAATTAAAAAATTGAATATAATTTTTTTTTATTTAGCTTGTTTGTTTCATGTTTTTTTGTAAGCATTGTCACTAGAGCAGTGCAGCATTTTTTTTTTTTTTATATATATACATACTGCAGTTTATTTACTAAAATTGGGGAGTGCAAAATCTGGTGCAGCTGTACATGGTAGCCAATGAGCTTCTAACTTTAGCTTGTTCAATTAAGCTTTGACAAAGAGCCCTCGTTCACATTGGAGGCGGGTTTGAAATATTGCGAGTTCAGCTTTACCTTACACGATTTCAAACCCACATTTCATTGAGAGTTTGGGGGCAATTTGAAAGACATATGTGCAGGTTCATGCACAGATATCTATTGAAATCACCCACAAAGTCGCCAAAAGTAGTGCAGGAAGTACTTTTGGAAATTGGTGCGGCGCCGCACAGTCAGTGTCGCACCGATTCAGGCGGTGTTGTTGCTGGCAATAGGCTACGATTTGGCATGCAATTTGACACGTCTGGGCTAAAACCTGGAAGCTGATTGGTTTCCTATGCAGAGCTGCATCAGAATGATCACTGTGTTTAAGCAATCATTTTTTTTAATGGCATCCATTTATGTGCCATTGAGTAATATTGTGATAGCTGTGATTGGCCACAGCTATCACATGGTACAAGTCCGCTGTGATTAGCCCCTGTACCATGTAACCAATCACAGAGATCACAATAGTACACACAACTGATATGAATGAAAGCCATTGATGACAACTTACATGTGATTGGTCACAGCTATCACATGGTACAAGTCCACTGTGATTGACCCCTATACCATGTAGCCAATTACAGAGATTACAATAGTACCCACAATGGATATGAATGAAAGCCATTGTTGACAACTGACATGTGATTGGTCACAGCTATCACATGGTACAAGTCTGCTGTGATTGGCCCCTGTAACATGTAACCAATCACAGAGATCACAATAGTACACACAGCGCATATGAATGAAAGCCATTGTTGACAACTGACATGTGATTGGTCACAGCTATCACATGGTACAAGTCTGCTGTGATTGGCCCCTGTACCATGTAATCAATCACAGAGATCACAATAGTACACACAGCGCATATGAATGAAAGTCATTGTTGACAACTGGCATGTGATTGGTCACAGCAATTTCATGGTACCAGGGCTGTGCACGGTGGACACAGCAGGTTGCGCTGCTGCATGTCCCCCATATGACATCCTCCCGGAATAATAGTGCTCCCGCCTGGCTGTTTTTTTTTTTTTTTTTACAGTAGGCCAGGCGGAAGGTGGTAAAAGTACAACTATAGGCAAAACTTCCTCTTTAGTTTTGGACAGAGTGGAGAGGGAATAGAACACCTGTTGGGGATTTACTATCTCTATTTGTCCCATTTACCACGATCATCAAAAGTTAAAGTAAAATCATACATTTTGAGTTGTCACCAGTACTGAGGGGAAATCTCCAAATGGGGACACTTCTGATGACAACCAGGGATTCCCACACTTTGAAGGATCTCCTATCACCTCCTGTTTTGACTATGGGATAGGAAGTGAAGGAAAATCTTCCCTAAAGGGACACAGATGGCAAAAAAAAAAAAACCTGACAGGTATTATAAACTTTGCTTATGCTATCCAAAATAAGTAAAATAAACTTTTGCCCTTAGCTCTACATTAATTCACAAAAGCCCCTTCTATTGCTGAATGCCTCCACTAAATCTACAATTTCCCTTTTTTTTTCTTGCTGCTGTGATCCCGCTTCCTGTTAGCGGTTGGCTACGTGTTCTCCGTGGTCCCACTGTATGTAGCAGTGTAGCTGCCCTCTCTTGCCCCCTCCCTAGATGGACCGGGGACCAATGGTTTAGGAGCTCATGGAGAACCCCACAAGAATGCCAAGAAACATTGTTTTTTTCTTTAATAGGTTACAGGGTTATTAACCAGTTCCCACCCGGCCAATAGCAGATTGACAGCATCCTGACTGGAGGTCACAAGACGTCCTGTCAGGATGCATCGATCACGGGGCCGCACAGTGGTATGATCTGTCACTGGCCATGTCCATGGGACACAGCCAATGACCGATCAGAGTACCAGCTCGCTGCCGGTACCATGTGACCGCTGTGACCAATCACAGTAGTACACAATGGATGGCTTCCTTTCAAGCCATTCAGTGTGTACGTTGTGTAGCTAGCTGTGATTGGTCAGTGTGATCACATGGTACAGACAGGGCCAATCACAGTTCATCTGTACCATGTGGTTAGCTTTGACCAGTCACAGCTAATCAATACAAAACAGACTGAATGAATCAGTTTCATTGAGTAAAATGCTTGCTTATAGCAATGAAATGCACTGCTATAAGCAAACATAATGTGTAAAAAAAAAAAGAAAAAAAAATCTGATCACTTCTTCAGAGCAGTACAATGTTACTATTGTAACATTATATGATCCCTGAATGCTCGTACTTCCTGCTCTCTAGCTCCCTTGCCACCTCTTCCCATGCTCGCCTCCAGGACTTCTCCCGAGCCTCTCCCATCCTCTGGAATGCTCTACTCCAATCTGTCCGACTATCTCCTACTTCGTCCACTTTCAGACGATCAATGAAAACACATCTCTTCAGAGAAACCTATCTGGCAACCACCTAATAACTGTACTTATATTTTCTCCGTCAGCCCATCCCCCAAAGTTATTACCTCTTGTATCTCTTGCCCCTTCCTCCTAGATTGTAAGCTCTAACGAGCAGGGCCCTCTGATTCCTCCTGTATTAAAGTGTATTGTATTTGTACTGTCTACTCTCAAGTTTTAAAGTGAGTAAACTGTATATAAATCCTGTATAATAATAATAATAATAATCCCTGAATGGTTCAAACTAATTGACAAAATCGCTGAAATGGAAGAACTAATTTACGTAGCCCGAGACTCCCCAGCTAAATTTCCCATACATGGGCTTGCTGAAACCATTTCCGAACTACAGATAGATACCTAAAACTAATGGGACAATTCCAACCTGACCCACCATGTTGAACCTTTATTGATTTTTATTGCACATTATTCAACCCTCCTCTTTTCACCACTAGACACAGGGCCTCCCACCCCTAAACAAGGGATGAGTTCGGGAGGACTCCTATCGAGGTAGATAATCAGGAACTCTCTAATAATATATACTCTAATTACTTATTCTTCATCGCCCTGATACATCTTCATGCAGTCAGTAACTGACCTCTAGTGGAGAATGAGGAAAGAACATTCATCTTACTTATTGATGACTTCCTGATGACGCCATCCGGTGAAATGCGTTGAGGTACGTAGCGGTGATACCGCCAGTTTCGTAACCTCCGGTTCTCGGGGGAACGCAGGTGGTACGCACGCTGGTCCATGGTGCGGATGACGCTGATCACTGTACACTTAAATGATTACCAGTGGGTGCCGCTTGTAGGCACAACAACATGTGAGTATTCTATGAATCATTGTATGTGAAAACGATATTTTAATAAACGTATTGCACGATTATATGCCTCATGCTTTTTTCTGGGAATTCTGATGATTTGGAGCCTGATCCAATATTTAACTACTTGCCGACCACCCGCTGCTGCTGGCTCGGCTGCACGGACCACCATACCTGTATGGCGGTTCACGGGAGCGCTCCTGAGACGCGCGTGCACCGCCGGAGGCACGCTTGTGTCCCCATTAGGCAGCAGGCATACCAATCCACGGGGCCGGCGGCCGCGATTGCCGGCAGGCACCTGCGAACACTCCCCGCCGAGAGAGAACAACGGTCTTCTGTTTTAAACACAGCAGACCGTTGTTCTCGCTGGAATTAACACAAAGCGCCTGTGATCCTTCTATTTAGGATCACAGGTCTCTGTGTTGATTCCACAAGCCCACCCCCCTCACAGTTAGAAAACACCCCCTAGGCTCACACTTGACCCTTTGATCGCCCCTGAGTTAACCCCGTCCCTGCCAGTGTCATTATTACAGTAACAGTGCATATTTTTAGCACTGATTACTGTAGTTATGTCACTGGTCCCACCAAAAGTGTCAAAAATATCAGTTAGGGGGTCTGATCTGTCCGCCGCAATGTCACAGTCTCGCTAAAAATCGCAGATCGCCGCCATTACTAGTAAAAATACAAAAAAAAAATTACATAAATCTTTCCCCTAGTTTATAGATGCGATAACTTTTGTGCAAACCAATCAAAATATGCTAAATGGGATTTTTTTTTTTACCAAAAATATGTAGCAGAATACAAATTGACCTAAAATGATAAAAAATTAGATTTTTATTTATTTTTTTTTTTTTTGGGGGAATGTTATATAGCAGAAAGTGAAAAAAAATTGTTTTTTTTTTTTTTTTTTTTTGTTTTTTTGCAGAATTGTCGCTCTTTTTTCGTTTATAGCGCAAAAAATAAAAATCGCACAGGTGATCAAATATCACCAAAAGAAAATGCTATTTGTGGGGAAAAAAAGGAAATATCAATTTTATTAGGGCACAGTGTCGCACGACACTCAATGCTTGACACCCACTGATCAGCTTCTGCTGTGGGTAATCACAGCAGAAGCGGTGCGCCGGCAGCGCGCTCGCACCCCCTGCCCAAAAATGCAGAATCAAGTATATATACGTGATACTGCACAGAACGGCCGCCCTGTAGCAGTAAATCTGCTATAGGGCGGTCATGAACTGGTTATATTTACTTGTTTTAAATATTTTCCTACATTTCTTCAGAAGTCAGGGTATATTTTAAATATTCAAATATTTTTATTTTGTGGTGGTATTTTTGTGGTGCTCAGATACAGTTAAAGCGGAGCTCCAGGCGCCTTCAGAAAAAAAAAATGTAAAGTCTGACTTTTAATATTAGGACACTTACCTGTCCAGTGATCCAGTGGTGTCTTTACCCGAGCCGATTTTTCAATCGGCCCTTGGACGCTGCCGCCGCCATCTTTGCTACGGGGAACCAGCAGTGAAGCCTTGCAGCCTCACAGCCGTTCCCTACTGCATATGCATGAAGCGTGCTGAGGAAGTGGGCCAAACTTCTGGCTGAGTTCACAGCGGTGAAGTCAGCCCAAAAAACAGGTACCCCCTCCCCTCCAAAAGGTGCCAAATGTGGCAGGGGAGGGGATGGGGGGGGGAGGCAAACAAGTGGTGCTCAGCTTTAAGTTCTGTTTTAAGTGGTAGCATTGCTTGATTGCAGCCCAGAGGCGTAACTAGAACCTTCAGGGCCCCGGTGCAAGAAACCATGAAGAGACCCCCGAACCCCTGGCCGGGGCCCTTCCCTTCAAGCCTGGGGCTCTTCCCACTGATCCTGGGGCCCTTTACTCTCACTGTGGGGCCCTTTATTAAGTCCTGCAATGGCCCCCCTTCCTGCCATCTTGGGGCCTCTCCAAGGTGGTGGAATGTCAGGGCCCGGTCGCAAGAGTGACCTTTGTGATTCTGGAAGTTCACGCACTGGTGTCAGTAGTTTTTATTTTTTGGTATTTTAATTGTATTATTTTTTTATCATTTTATTTTTATTTTTTTACAATGTCACTGACTATGACTCTGTCCATTCAGAAAAGGAAGGAGCTGGTAAATTACATATTTACTGACCCCTTCCTGGTTCACTATTGTGACACATCCCCTGCAGCAGCCGGCAGGAGAGGGAAGGGAGCACAGTGGTGGGTGGGGACCAGGGGAGCACACAGGGGCCCAGAGACAGCAGAATAGAAGTGAACTGGATAGGAGGAGTGGCGGGGGCAGAATACAGAGGAACCAATCTCCTCCATTTTCCAGCTACAGAAGGAAAAAGGAGGACAGTGATTTCTCTACATGCTGCCCCTCCTATCCAGGTGTACAGGGAAGCCGGACATGGCCCCCTGGAGCAATGGGACCCGGTTGCAATTGCAATCCCTGTAGTTACGCCCCTGCTGCAGCCTGTTTAGTGCTGGTATGGTTTCGCATTAAAATGCCAATTTTTCCATTCCGGAGAACCTGTTATTTTGGGTGAAGCAATGTTTTTTCACTTTATATTCTGCTCATTAAAAATGGGAAGCAGAAAAAAAAAAAAAAGTTAATATTGAATTATTTTCTAATCAGTTAAAAAGGCTGGAAAAGACTAAAGCCTATTTATGTTTTTTTTTTTTTTTTGGTGGGAATGTCTTGGTTATGTTCCCTTTACATTGCCAGATTTGTTTGCTCTTACTTCCTTGAACTTTGTGAATTCTCTCCGAAGACCTGTAAATAAATCTGGCCCGGGTTCTAAAACAGCCGTCATTACATTGTCTAAGATTATCTTGTTTCACGGTCGTAACAAATCACAGGATTATGTAAAATGCGGCAACGTGCGAGGGTCATCTCCAGAGCTTCATAAATAATGAATGACATCCTACGAGACGTTTGCCACTTCATTAATATTTGTTTTTACATTTTGTTTGCGACTTGGCCTTTTTACCTTAATCCTTGGTGGGTTATAATTTATGATAAATTTATGTCATTTGTAATTCTCATCGGAATCATGAATAAATATGTTGTCATTGTACTCGTGTTTCAAGTACATAGACGTGTCATAAACACATTTGTCTACAAAGGCAGGCTACTTAAAACCTTTTTTTTTTTTTTTCTTGTTTTTTTCTTTTTTTATTTCTTTGTTCACACATTACAAAAAAAGATGCTCAGTACATTGGAACTGTAGATGGATAAGAGTGCTGGAGTTGTAAAGGTCAGCACAAGTGCAGTTTACTATTATCTTTCACGGAGATGGCTACATAAGGCTAGGCACTTCTCAAATCTTATTCATATGGGAGAGATGTTGAAGAGAACATAAAATAGCACAAAAGTAATCCGTTCTTCCAGAAACTATAGTAATTACAGAAGGAAATAACACATAATACATCAATTTTACTACCTGTAATTCCGTAGGTAACATTCCTGTTGGCAAAGTGTGCTTCAAGTTGTTGAAAAAGTATCGCCAAGCAGATACAGTGATAATATGGACCATGGAAATGAGATGGTTTTATTTTTATTCAAGAACCTCTCATTTTAAAATTTCATGTTCTCAAGGCATTCATTTTCTCTTTGAAAGTATTTTTTTTTTTTTAAATGAAGACTCAGAGGAACTTCCATATGTTCCTCCAAATGGAGTTTTTATCCATATTGATGTTGAAAAATATTGATTTGGTGCATATTGTAGGTAAAACTAGCAGGCGAAAAACCAAATCAAGAAATATAAATAAACATGATAGTGAAAAGATTGAAAAACAGAAACAGAAAAAAAAAAAAGAATATCCATGACATTATGCAGATCCAAATGTTTCAACCAATTAGGAAAAAAATAAAAGGCCAATCTACCTAGAAGTAATACAGTGTATCAATTTTCGGCGTTGTCTGATGGACACACTTGTATGGCTTGGACATGGAGTCACCTGGCTTATCTAATATCTTAGACACTTCAACAGTCTCTTGACGTGGAACTTCCATATGTTCCTACAAATGGAGTTTTTATCCATATTGATGTTGAAAAATATTGATTTGGTGCATATTGTAGGTAAAACTAGCATGCGAAAAACCAAATCAAGAAATATAAATAAACATGATAGTGAAAAGATTGAAAAACAGAAACAAAAAAAAAAAAGAATATCCATGACATAATGCAGATCCAAATGTTTCAACCAATTAGGAAAAAAATAAAAGGCCAATCTACCTAGAAGTAATAGAGTGTATCAATTGTCGGTGTTGTCTGATGGACTCACTTGTATGGCTTGGACATGGAGTCACCTGGCTTATCTAATATCTTAGACACTTCAACAGTCTAACCCACCTAAGAGTTTAAGGTGTGCTATTCCACCACGGGGTGTTTCCACTGCTGATATTACCTTATCTATGGTATAAAGACAATTAACAATCCAACAGGGGTTTGGTAGAAGGCCAATCTACCTAGAAATAATACAGTATATCAACTGTTGGTGCTGTCTGATGGACTTACTTGTATGGCTTGGACATGGAGTCACCTGGCTTATATAATATCTTAGAGACTTCAATGGTCTAAGCCACCTAAGAGTTTAAGGTGTGCTATTCCACCGTGGGGTGTTTCCACTGCTGATATTAAAAATATAAATATTGTATAATATATGTAAATATATACATTTTTTGCTAGAAAATTACTTAGAACCCACAAATATTATATTTATATATATATATATTTTTTTAGCAGAGGCCATATAGAATAACATGGTGGGTGTTGTAATTTTTTATGTTGCACCGTATTTGCGCAGCGTTTTTTCAAACGCAATTTTTTGGGGAAAAAAAAAACACATTCATGAATAAAAAAAAACAGTAAAGTTAGCCCAATTTTTTAAGTATAATGTGAAAGATAGTGTTACGCCGAGTAAATAGATACCTAACTTGTCACGCTTTAAAATTGCGTCTGCCTGTGGAATGGCGGCAAACGACAGTGCTTAAAATTCTCCATAGGCAACGCTTTACAGGTTACCAGTTTAGCGTGGCACAGGAGGTCTGGTGTTAGAATTATTGCTCTCGTTTTGACATTCGTGACAATACCTCACATGTGTGGTGCGATCACCGTTTACATATGCGGGAGTAATGTATGCATTCACATTTGCACGTAAGCACAGTGGGACGGAGGTGGTTTAATTAATTTATTTATTTTATAAATACATTTTTTGTTTTACACTTTTTTTTTGTACAAACTGTATTGCTATCACAAGGGATGAACAACATACCTTGTGACAGCATGTGCCTTGACAGGTCCTCTTTATGGAGAGCTTTGGGGTCTATTAGACCCCAAATCTCTCCTCTGGCCCCCCATGCAGTCGGTCCGATTGACTGCTTCTCTAGCTGCTGGTGGGCAGGTAAACAAAGGTGTGGAACCAGAAGTGACGAATACTCCTCGCTTCCGGTTTCCAGGGTTACAGAAATAGGGGAATGATGTCAGTTCCTCTCTCTCTGTACCAGGGGTGGGACCATAGGGTGGGACCGCTTCTGCCACCCACAGAAGTGATCGGGTGGCTAATTAGCCACTTGATCACTTCTGCATTGTAGAGAATCATCGACTGAAAACAATGGTACCAGGGTGACGCCTGTAGGAGTAGGCATCATCCCGGTATCACCACTGAAACCCAAGGATGTACAGGAACGTCCTTGGGTGTGAAGTGGTTTAATAATCCAACAGTGGTTTGGTAGAGATGTAACCACCATGGTATCTCTACCATTTGATAGAGATCTAATCACTGTGGTCTCCAAAAGGTATACTTTGTCTGTAGTATTAGGTAATTTGAAAATCTGACAGTGGTTTAATAGAGATCTAATCACCATGGTCTCCAAAAGGTAGACCTTATCTATAGTATAAATTTAATTAAAAATCCAACAGTGGTTTGGTAGAGATCTTTGTAAAGATGTAATCTCCAAAAGGTTTGCAATGGATTTAATACTGGTTATATTAGTGAAATGCCTATTTCACCTTATGGTGCATACCTCATGTATATATGTATATATGTTACTGCTGAGATTTACTACCTTACTCAAAGTGCAATTAGATCACCTCCTTTCGGAGAAGCAAGATGGCGCTTGAACAGGGAGACAACACCCAAAATAAGTCATGTGTTGGAAGGAAGACATAGACACATAGATACTCCAATCATCCAATTGCTAGCTTATACGTATTATATATGACTATTTCCTGTAATGGATTTTCCTCAGTCTTTATAAGGACAAAAGAGGAACAATTAAAATAGAATTAACTAATGGCTTAACTGAGTGTCAGAGTTTTGTTTATCTGATGTGCGCACATTAATCTCACCAATTGGGAAGGCAGTAGATATATCTGAGGACTGTTCGGGTCCAAATCCAAATCAGGTTTACATATCTTTAAAAAAACATTTTTTTTTTGGACTGTTTCTCTAATTCCACATGTAACACTCCACTATGTACTATTTAATTGGCACATAGGAAGGTTTTAGAGGAAAAAAATCTCCAAATGATGACGTTTTGTCAAACATCAACATTTTGCCTTAATAGGTCCCACAATAATAGTATTGCATCCAAATTTTACATAGTTCGTCAGGTTGAAAAAAGACACAAGTTCATCTGGCTCAACCAATAAAAAACAAAAAAGATTAAAGAAAACCCAACCATACAATCCCATATACACAATCCTGTACCCAAAGTTGATCCAGAGGAAGGCGGAAAAAAACAGCAAAGCATGATCCAAATTGCTACAGCAGGGAAAAAAAATTCCTTTCTGATCCCCCGAGAGGCAATCGGATATTCCCTGGATCAACTTTACCTATACATCTTAGTACTCAGTTATATTTTGTACACCTAGGAAAGATTCCAAGCCTTTTTTTAAAGCAATCTACTGAGCTGACCAGAACCACCTTTGGAGGGAGTCTATTCCACATTTTCACAGCTCTTACGGTAAAGAAATCTTTCCGTATTTGGAGATTAAATCTCTTTTCCTCTTTTGTCCTGCCAGCTAAGCTTTGGCAAGCAGGCCCCGGGGATATCCAAAATGGTGGCCATGGCTCCACTATGCGGCATCACAGAGGACACAAACTCCATCGCTGATCCTATACCAGCTTCACAAGCCTCCTGCGGTCTCCCCTCAAGAGTAGCCATCCACACCATGCTACCTCCCCTGGATCCACAGAATCCCTCCTGAGCAGAACATTGGATGAGATACTGTGCACTCCTATGATGAATAGTCCTGGGGCCTAGATATTTCACATCAGCCGTCTTCCTTATTCACTGGCCACCTCCCTGACATGGCCCTCATTCTGAATAGATTCTCTGAATTGCTAGCCAATGGCCTAGCCCAGACGGCAGCAAAAAGTTTTAATGCAATTAAGGCAGATTTACAGAGCTTGGGTGCATGTATTGAAGCCATTGAGCATACTGTAGACTAGATTTTAGCTCGGGCAAACCAGGACACATCCGGTATTAATACCTTACAGGATCAAATGGACATTGCTCTTTCCAAAATTGATGATCTTGAGAACAGGAACAGACGTTACAACTTCCCCATTAGGGGCCTACCTGAATCCATCGCAGATATCCAAGGAACTGTTAAATCCTTCATCAAAGACCTTATGTCAGGGACATAGACGCCGCTTTGCGGCCAGTGAACATTCCAGGCGCGTGCACTTATGCGTTCCGGCGCGGCGCACACCGCACCAGCCCAGCCTCTTCATAAGGATCGCTCACACCTCCATCCGGCGCTGGATTATCGACAGCTTCCTGTACCTTCGCCCTGTGATTACTTCCTGCTTCCTTGTTGTGACCCGCCTTGCCTTCTGACCTGTTTGATCTCGCTCCTGTGTTTTGACCTCTGGCTCGTCTGACCATCCCTACTCTTGCTACCCCTTCTGCTTGATTACCAGTGTACCGACCTCGGCTTGCTCAACAGACCTGCTCCTGCCTATACCCCCTGGCCATGGCACCCCAGCTTGTTTGACCAGCGTCTTGCTGTTATCTTGGACTGACCACATGTGTATGACCCCCGGCCTGGCCTTCACTACCGCACTGCTTGTTCCCATTGGAGTTACTGGAAGTGAACCCGGATATCCGTCTGAACCATCCACCTGCACTCCATAAGCATCCAGTGCTACTTGGGTCACGTCACCTCCTGTTTCACTTCCAGGGGTGATTCGCACCGAGCTGCAAGGGAAGCCCTCTCAGCACTTTGGCCTCTACCAAGAGATCTAACACCTTATTCCTGACATTCCAGACCAGAGACTTGAGCTCAATAGAGCCCATAGAGCCTTACAACCCCCTCATCAGGATGGCCTCTCCAGGGACATTGTGGTCAAACCACACTTCTATGCTGTAAAGGAGGAAGTCGTGAGAAGGTCCTGTGACTCTGAAAACGTCTCTATTCTAGGCCACCCGGTTCAAATACTTGTGTATTTATCTCCCACAACTATCCAGAGATTCAGATCTTTGAATCCTCTTTGGCAGCTCTATCCCAAAAATCGATAAAATACTGGTGGTCCTTTTCGCTTACAATTGAATCCCTCCTCTAGAGACTTTACACATTCCTCGGCTCCACACAAGACACATGCTAGAATTGACCACATTTTCCTCCCTTCCTCAGATATATGCACAGCTTCCCAAGCCACTATACGTGATATCTCCTGGTCTGACCACTCCTTGATCCTTCTTAAGCTCCATAGGGCTTTCTTCCCTTCAGGCCCCCATCCTTGGAGACTCAACAAATCTCTTTTAGGTGACCTGGTCAGGTGTACAATGTTAGAGAAGGATCTGAGAGAGTTATTCCAAAATTATATTAATGACATCTTCCCAGGTTCTTTATGGGGAGCTCATAAGGAAGATATACGAGGAAAGCTCCTTCATATGGCCTCCCAACTGAAGCATGAATGCCAGCTAGATGTAGATAAGCTTGAAAAGGCATTTAACTCTCTCAGTAAAGCTCACAAATGCAATCCTACACCTGATTTGTTAGCCAAACTTGATTCCGCTAGACTAGCATTGAACTTAGGCTTAACCTCCGCAGCTGAAAAAAAGCCTAAGGAAAATCTTCAGAAAGACAGAATTGGGTTTAAACTAGCTACCAAACTGTCTCCTAAATTCCAAGTTACATCCCTTCCCAAAATTAGGTCAGCGTCAGGTAACCTCACTCAAAATGTCATACGGATTATGCCTGGAGGCCTTTCTTGAGGGGACCCCCCTCCCTAAACTTAAGGGCAGTCATAAATCTGCCCTTAATGCTCCTATCTCAGAGTTAGAGATCAGGAATGTAATGAAAGGACTCCGAAATGGATCGGCTTCGGGTCCTGACGGGTTCTCAACTTGGTACTATAAGAATTTTGAAAGCACTCCCTCTCCTTACATGGCCCCGTTCTTTAACTCTTTCAGGACTGGTAAACCTCTGGAACCTACTTTTCATCTTGCTTAAATTTCAATTATACCCAAACCAGGGAAAGACCCTATCAACGTCGGTAATTACAGACCTATTTCCCTGATCAATACCGGTCTGAAAATCATGTCTAAAATTGTATCTAAATGTTTAGCCTCTTTTTATGGGTCCTACGTTTACAACGACGAGGTGGGCTTCATCCCGGGTAGGCAGGGCCTGGACCTGATAAGGAGAGCGATTGATGTGATTTCCCTTATGAAGTCGGGATAGGATGGAGGCCCCCCTAGGAGGGTTACCTCCTCTCTATAGACCTCCGGAAGACCTTTGATACAGTCTCCTGGCAGTACCTTTTTTCTATTATTAAAAGATGGGGCTTTGGCCCTAATTTTCCAAGGGTCCTAGATGCATTCTATTCTTCCCCTACCGCTCAGGTTCGAATGCAGGGTTTCTATTCCAACCCCTTCCCCATAACAGGGGCAAGACGGATGTGATGGATGTGGGTATCAGATCCCTGCCCTCCTCTCTAACTCGTGACAAAGGACCAGCCAATCTCACACCACGCTGTCACTTACATAACAATGCCACTCTCAGCTGCACCCTGCACAAAGATTTTCCAGCTCGTGGGACCACAATCTAGGTGCCAGCAGGCTGAGAGCGATTGTCACCACCTCTATTTGGTCAGAGCAGAAGGAAGCTCATAATTCTAGCAATACCAATTATGATTTTAGAATAATCGTCTGTAACACACACTGTCCGTACAGACAGGTATGTTCATAGGATTTATTCTATATAATAGCTGGAAAGTGTTCTGGCACTCTGTGTCTATCACTGGAGGAACTTTTCTAAACACAGCGATTCTGACTGCTAACTATGTCATTATTATCCGTGCTGCACTTAAGCTTTTCTTTAAAGCATTGACATTTAGGTTTAAGGCCATTTCATAGTATAGTTTTACACATTATCAACAGGATGGTCATATAAAAACACTAAAAGCATTTTGGAAAAGGTGGGGCATTGAACAATTGGTTGAATATTGAAATATCAAATACCCAGTTTACTCCATGAGGATGTGAAGCTTGTTAGCACAAACAGTATACAAAAATACACCAAAAATAACAACAATGTAGAAAAATATATCCTTTTGATTACAAAAAAAATTGCACTCCTAAAATATATATATATATTAAATAATACCTAAATAGACCCAAATCATAATTAATGAAACTCATTCTATTCTCAAAATCAATTAATTGCAGATAGTATCATGATATTCAATGGGAGGACCTGGAAGACACTCAACAGCAGAAATAAGGGTTGGTGCATTTTGAGGGTTTTACAGTAAAACCTTGGTTTGCAAGCATAATTCGTTCTGTAAACAGTCTTGTAATCCAAAGCACTCGTATATCGAAGCAAACTTCCCCATAAAAAATAATGGCAACTCAAATAATTAGTTCCACAACCATTTATTCATAAGTCCTTCAGTTTATAGTCCTTATAAAAAGATTATAGCAATGTGATAGGTTGTGTAACCATAAAATGTCCATCCACAAATGGCGCCTCCACAAGAGGATTAGAAGCAAAATCCAGCAGGAGCTACAGAGTATAAAAGAGAAGAGAGGCAACTCTAAGTGTAGCAATATGGTTACATTTAATGAAGGTACAACATTTAACAACTCATATGGTTGATGATTAAAACAGGGACATCTAAGTATGTAGGCAACCGGGGTAAAGCTGGCCACATAGACCGTCCTCCGCACGGCTGGCTCTCACCACCGTCAGTCTGCAAATGTGACCAGGAAGACTACCCTGCAGTAGAGCAACCTGAAAATGAGGCTTGAAGCACTTGTGGAACGCAGCATGGAAGGGATGACGTCAATGGCGGTGCGGAGGATCGTATATGCAGACAGCTTTACCCCGGATGCTGGCATACTTAGGTGCGCCTGTTTTTTTTTTTTTTTTTACTATATTTATTGAGATTTGTAGAAAAATACAGATAAACATAAACATGAGATCGAACTCTTTTTACAAAGGGTATAAAAGATATAAAACAGCATGGTTAATACACACGGTACAGTTGGCCTAGGGACCTAATGCCCCCCGGCGCAATGGGGTAAGCATAAATCGGTACAAAACAAATTAAGGAACACTGAACGAGTAAAGTAAGTGGTATCTGGGTTAATGAGGGAAGTAAGATGCTGGGTAGGCACGAATAGACTGCCAAACATGAGACTGGTAGCGATGAAATAATTGGTAATGTATAAGAGGATAATGGAATGCAACAGGGGTTCCGTATGGCAGGGGCTTAAGGTAGAGATGTAGAAGGTGTGCCTGTTTTAATCATCAACCATGTGAGTTGCTAAATGTTGTACTTTCATTAAATGTAACCATATTGCTACACTTAGAGGCGTCTCTCTTCTCTTTTATACTCAGTTGTGACATGACGCTACTTGTATATCAAGACATTGCTCGTTTATCAAGTCAAAACTTATAAAAAAAATGTGCTTGTCTTGCAAAACGCTCTCAAACCAAGTTACTCTCAAACCAAGTTACTCTCGATCCAAGGTTTTACTGTACCCTCTTTCTCAGAGCCCCTAATTCTGCTGTTGAATGTTGTCCAGGTCCTCCCATTGAATATTCAGTTTCTGGTATTTCCAGGGATTGACATTTACTGTATGTTATATACAAGTCTATGACTACACAGCTTTTGTGAATATAACTGCAATCTTTTAATTAATAAATGTTACCTATGGCAAAGCACAAGGCTTATGCACCCTTCTTGTTGTTTTATTATTTGGACTTTTTTGTTCAGTATTTTTAATGAGTTTTAATAATACAAAATAGTCTTATAAAACATTAACTTTAAGTCTCCATTCACACTGGTACGACTTGTCAGGCGACTTGGTCAGCCTGACAAGTCACGCACCGTCGCGTTCCATAGTGTAGTACAGGGACGGTTCTAAGTCGGAGCGACACAAGTCGCTACAACTTAGAAAAGGGGTTCTGTACTACTTTGGGGTGACCTGGAGGTGACTTGCCTAGACATTAATTTTAAGAAGTCCGTGCAAGTCGTGCCGAAGTCGCAGTGCACGCGACTTCACAGGTCGCCCCCTAAGTCGGAGCGCCGTAGTGTGAACCGAGCCTTAGGACAAAAAAAATAAATATATATATATATATAGTTGGGGGGAGTACCGCGCTTTAAAGTGCTTAATACAACATAGATAAAATTATATACATATGTGAAAAAGTGCCAAAGTGCTTCTTAAATATAATATTCAAAAATTATGTGTCTCAATGTGTAAAATAAATACAATCCGTTATAAATCCTTCAATTAATATAATAGGTAATAAAATGGACTAAACTGAAATTCATCTTAGTAGAACCAACTATATCAATACAATATATAGTGAAAAAAAGTTATAAATCCGTGACCTTTTCAAAATTAAATAATGTGCTCTAAATAGGTGATATCCAATAAAGTGCTGAAGTGTCCTTAAAATAATTATATAAATATATAGTGATCAACAAAATCTTCTTTATCCAAATTTGGCATGCAGGTGCTCTTTCGTGCGGTGCCCACTAGGTGTCCTAAGCGCTCACCTCACTGCTCCTTAAAAAGAGCCTTAAGTTGTATGCCTCAGTATGCTGTTCCTTCCTCCTTATTGGCATATATGTACCATTATGAATCCTCGGTTATATCTCCCTTGTATAAACAGCTATATTCCAGGGGATATATGCGGTCCTTTATATCTCCAAAAAAATCAAATTGGGCCAAACATGGTGAAGTACGTCCCATAAATTTATTTAAAAAAAGTAAGAGTAACACTCACATTGCTTTGCGTCTTGTTTCTAGCATAACAAACATTCCTTTGCCGATACGTCACTTCCGGTTTGGCTATCCTACGCGTTACGCTGCGTACCCACGCAGCTTCTTCCAGGGATGAAGGGGTGATCCCTGGAAGAAGCTGCGTGGGTACGCAGCGTAACGCGTAGGATAGCCAAACCAGAAGTGACGTATCGGCAAAGGAATGTTTGTTATGCTAGAAACAAGACGCAAAGCAATGTGAGTGTTACTCTTACTTTTTTTAAATAAATTTATGGGACGTACTTCACCATGTTTGGCCCAATTTGATTTTTTTGGAGATATAAAGGACCGCATATATCCCCTGGAATATAGCTGTTTATACAAGGGAGATATAACCGAGGATTCATAATGGTACATATATGCCAATAAGGAGGAAGGAACAGCATACTGAGGCATACAACTTAAGGCTCTTTTTAAGGAGCAGTGAGGTGAGCGCTTAGGACACCTAGTGGGCACCGCACGAAAGAGCACCTGCATGCCAAATTTGGATAAAGAAGATTTTGTTGATCACTATATATTTATATAATTATTTTAAGGACACTTCAGCACTTTATTGGATATCACCTATTTAGAGCACATTATTTAATTTTGAAAAGGTCACGGATTTATTACTTTTTTTCACTATATATTGTATTGATATAGTTGGTTCTACTAAGATGAATTTCAGTTTAGTCCATTTTATCACCTATTATATTAATTGAAGGATTTATAACGGATTGTATTTATTTTACACATTGAGACACATAATTTTTGAATATTATATTTAAGAAGCACTTTGGCACTTTTTCACATATGTATATAATTTTATCTATGTTGTATTAAGCACTTTAAAGCGCGGTACTCCCCCCAACTATATTTATCTGAATTGTGTAGGTTACCAATTTTAGTACCTGCGGCATTAAAGGTGTTATATTATATTGTAGACAACAATTAGAGAGACAGCGCGAGAATTTCACCAACCCTTTATATATATATATATATATATATATATATATATATATATATATATATATATATATATCATTACAATAAATATGATAAAATTAGAGGTAATAGAATAGAGGAAGAAAAAGAAGAAAGAAAAGAAAGAAAATGTACCAGGAAGGTGATCCCGCCGCGAGAACTAGGTACACGGAAGTAACCCAAGGGATCCAGGTATCTTCAAATTCCCTAATTTCATCATTCAGTAGAACTGTCATTTTTTTTTTTAAGGATCAGGTACCAGAACATTTTACATTATATTTGATTTGCTGTGGAGATAGAGGACCACCATGCTTTAGCTAAAGTTTGCTTGGCTTCCGTAAATAGAAATGTTAGCAGACAGATTTGGCTATTTGTACAACCCGAAAGTTTAAGATTCAAAAGAGACAATTTATGGAGATTACACGTTTGCTGAGCAAGGTGGAAGTTATTTGAAATACATCCATGCAAAAGTGTTTCATTTTTTTTGGGGCATTCCTATCAAATGTGGAAAACACAGCCTGTAGAGTGTGGATGTCTCCATTAGAGGAAGCAAATGGGAGCATGGCTGCTTGTCCCTGAAAACTTGGATATTATTGTTTGTTCCAGAAAGAACACTTACCTTTGAACAAGGACTTTAAAGGACTAAAAACACAAGTGTATATGCAGATTAAGAGGCTTGGGGTGATCTACTACAGAGGACATGGTGCTTCAGATCCAGTGTTGGGGTAGTTACTCAAAAAATGTAACTAGTTACTAGTCACTTTTGTAAATTGTAATGAGATTACTTTACTAGTTACTGCATTTGAAAAGTAACTTCACTACTTATTACTTTACTTTCCTCTTTCTTAATTGACCGTGTAGAAGAAGATACATGACACTCTTTCTGCATAGAGTTTATTGTATAAACACAGGCTTTGGGAAACATGAGAACAAAACCTGAAAAAACAGAATAAAACATAAAGTGCAACAAAAAGTCATAAACTTCATCCCTCTCTATTCTTGGAAATAACGATTGTATCACACGGCTTGGGTAACGCAGGGAAAGCGCATTCCTATAGCCTAGTAAAGTAGTGTAGTTACCTCCTATAGCCTAGTAAAGTAGTGTAGTTACCAATATTAGTATTGTAACTAGTTACATTACTTCGTTACCAAAAAAAGTAATGTAGTTACTGTAATCAGTTACTTTGTAACTAGTTACCCCCAACACTGTTCAGATCGTAGTCTGACAGATCTATACTCTCTGCTGTGTATGACCTTTTTGGTCTATCGATCTGGTAAGGGCATTTGGGAGACCTTTCCTCTGGTGGTGTATCTGTTGCACTCTCTGACTTCTAGGATTGCCTGTGTGGACTCACTATTTGGGATATCTAACAATTTATATGGACTATAATTTGTCTAATGTAATTTAGATATCTCTTTTGTTATACCTTTTATATGGATTGTTTGATTAGCGCTACACCTTTACTATAAACAGCCTGTATTTTGACATCGTCGAAAGCATCTATCAGATATTTTAGACAATCTCTGGGAAGCCATCTACCAACACAACAGTGAGCCATAGTTTTTCCAGATCTGTATCAAGTCCCCCTCTCCCAGTGGCCCTCCAAAATAATTAAGTCAAGTATTTGTGGAGACTCAATAGTTGTCGGCTCAATAGCGATACATAACATAGAACCTTTAGCTGAGGGGTCATGTAGACAGATATGTTCAAAAGGGGTAAGAGTAAAAAGTGAGGTCATGGTTTCAATCATCTCGGAATATGGAGTTAACAAAAGATTCCTTGTGATGGTATTTTATGTAGATTCTTCAGAGATTGGAAAGTTAGAACTCCAGGGGAGGATGTTAGGTTTATAGATTCTAGTCATATGTTTTGAAAGCCACCATTTAAATTTGTGAGGGTTCTGGAATCCAGGCAGGAACATATTGTTAGTAATGATTGTAAGTAATAGAGATCATGAAGACATTAGTTTCCCAGAGTATTTAATTCAATCATAGCTATGAGGGAAATGTTTAATAATTGGATTAATAATATGTCTTCAATTTTTCAGGGAAATGCATAATCAATTCAAGACTGATATTTGATCTACTTCTAGTGCCTCTATGGGTACCCATGGGGAGGATCAGTGGAATTATGATAAGTAGCTAACTTAGCAATCTCAATGAAGACAAGGTTCTTTGTGATTTTTTTTTTAAGCTCAAAGGAAGTGACAAGGACACAGTTGAGTTGATTTACTAAAACTGGAGAGCGCAAAATCGAGTGCAGCTGTGCATGGTAGCCTATCATCTTCTAACTTCAGCTTGTTCAATTAAGCTTTGACTAATAAAAAAAAAAAATGGAAGCTGATTGGTTTCTACGAAGACCTGCCCCAGCTTTGCATTCTCCAGTTTTAGAAATCAACCCCTGTATTTCTGGCAAGAACATTAGATCTTTTCTATACTTGCTCAAATGGTCTGAGTCTGGAAAATAAAAACGAATGCAGTCACCGCATCTAAAGGACTGGTAAGCTGCAATATATTCATTATTTGTTTTTTTCGGGTTTAGATCTGCCTTAAAGCGGAGTTCCGGGCACAAAATCGACCTAATCGATTTTGTGCCCATCCGCTTGCTTTGCTTCACCTGAAAAGGAATTGGATAGTTAGGATTATTTTTTTTTTTACTTATCTTGTAATTGTAGAAAGAAATACTCACCTTTCGTCACTTCCTCCCTCTGCGGCCTCGGCCCGCGCCGTCTCTTCCGGCTTGCAATGATTCCTGGGAGCTGAACGTCATTGCTCCCAGGAATCAATGCGCCTGCACCGGCCCCGCTCGTCACTTCCGGTGCGACGCTGCATTCCCTGCTAAACAGCTTCTGGGCATGCCCAGGGGCTGTGGAGGAATGCGGCGCCGCACTGGAAGTGACAAGAGGGGCCGGTGAAGGCGCATTGATTCCTGGGAGCTGAACGTCATCGCTCCCAGGAATCAATGCGTCTGCACCAGCCCCGCTCGTCACTTCCGGTGCGACGCCGCATTCCCTGCTAAACAGCTTCTGGGCATGCCCAGGAGCTGTGAAGGAATGCGGCGCTGCACTGGAAGTGAGAAGAGGGGCCGGTGAAGGCGCATTCTCGGAGAAGAAGACATGGAAGAGGACGCAGAAGAGGATCGCACTGGCTTCAGCTGCCCACAACAGAGATGGCAACGCTGTGGAAGAAATTTTATAAGTGAGTATTTCTTCTTGCAGGTAAGTGCGAACCAGGACAGATCAGAGGCTAGCCATTGTGGAATGTACTAGCCCTGACTGTCCCGGGGGTATGTTTATTGAAAAAATGTTTCTGTGCCCGGAATTCCGCTTTAATAAGCTGAAGCAGATAAAAGAAAAACACATCTCCTGGACTTTAAAAGTGTTTCTGGAAGTTTTTTAATGTATTTCTGTTGGCCTGTGTTCAAAGTAGTCTAATTTACAAATGTTACCATAAAAACCCTCCTCCATTCTATTCCTGCCATCCAGCGTGATGGTAAAATGAATATTAAAAGTTTAGCTGTTTCCGAGATCTGATTACCGCTAGGCCTGTATAGCCTTCTTGGAAATTAAATACGCCCCAAGTAGTTCTTCGGGGTTTAAGTCTGCTCCGTTTATCTAATTTTACCCTTCAATTGTTTTTAAATGCAGAGTTTATAGCGTAATGTGAGATTGTGGAGAAAACCGCCAATTTGCAACGTGGGAATCTTTCCAAAATCTCTTTATTTGTATAAACAGAATCACAAAGGAAACAACACATTTAATCAGAGCTTTTCTCTGGGTTTATATTGGAGGGGGAGAAACGAAACTCGGGCACTGTACAATTGTTGTATTAGCGAACGTCACTACAGTAATTACATTGTTGTTTCAAAATTGGATAAAAGTTTTAGCGGTGGAGTAGAAAAACGATTGTACTGGCGGGTCGGAATTCCGAGCAAGTGGCAGATGGGAAAATGTAGTTTCCAATTCACCCCTTTCTATATTGGGAATGCTTTAAAAAGTACAATTTTTACACCAAAAGCAAATGTGTATATGCTCAAGGGGACCAGTTGGGTCATAAGAGATGTCCTTTTTTTTTAAATTGATTTAGTTTTAGGAAAATAATGAAATATTTAGTTTTATTTTATCAATTGACAACATTCAAACTGCATAGAAAGGGGTGTGCCCACCCTTTGTCTTTAAAGTAGTGTCAATTCTCCGAGGTACACATCCACTCAGATTTTTTTAAGACACCCATCAGGTTGGTTGTTCAAATCTTATCTAAATCTTGGAGAAATCATTACAGTTCTTGTATGGATTTGGGCTGTCTCAGTTGCTTCTTTCCCTACATGTAATCCCAGACAGACTCAGCGATGTTGAGATCAGCGCTCCATGGGGTTCTTACCACCTCCTCCCAGAGACCTTATTCTTCTTCTCACTGAAGATAGCTCTTTATGGCTTTGGATATATGTTTAGAATCATTGCCCTGCTACTGAATAATTTTGGGGCTGATCAGATGTCTTCTGTTGCTATTGCGTGATGCATAAGTACTTTCCTTTATTTTTAAGCATAAGGGGACCAATAATTCTGACCAAAAAGCCTAATCTAGTTGCAGAAATGCAGTCCCAGCCCTGAAAGGTGTTGGAGATACAACAGCTTTCAGTTTAGCAGATTAACTGCAGTTCACAAATAGGACACTAGGTGTCACTAATGCTCAGTGATATGCTATGCATTTCTATGATGTGTTGTAATTTCCTGTACACTGTACTGAACTTGTTGGTTATCTCTTCCTGTTCTGTTGTTCTTATTACAATGAGGTGACATCTTTGCTTTTTGTGTTATGTTCCAATAAAGAAGCCAGTTCCTGTTTACTCCACAATGTCTGATCTGAATGGACTCCTCTGCACCCAGTGATCGCACTCTGCAACAAAAGGAACCTCCACTATTCTTAGCTGGTGTCTGCTGATGCTCATCTTTGTACAGTTCTCTAAAAAAATAGTTGCCTTGTTTCAAATTTGGACCTCAAAGTCCAAAGTTTTTTCAAAGTCCAGAGCACCTGCTGCCATGTTTCTGCACAGTACAAACATTCCTATACCTTTAAGGAGGGTTGGGCTTCCTTTAGGCATGCCTGCCCTCAATCTATCCATTACTATATATGTGCTCCAACTTCGGAGGGTCTCAAAGGTTATAGAGTTAGGATAGCAGATGTACTAGGGTGCCGTGAAGGGGACTCTGCAGCTTATGCATGTATTTGCAAATATGTGCAAACTAAACCCTTTTGTTTTTAACGTGAACTGTTGGACAGGGTTATTTAGTTTGTTGCAGGCTGGCTGGCAAGTGAGCTGGGAATTTTTGATTTTTTGATTTTGACATTTTTCTGCACACCCTTTCTTATGTGTTTGTTAGTCTGTCGGCCCTGTTTCCACGTCAGAGGTCTACCTGGTTGGCTGAAAGTTTTCCTTGAAGACTACTTCTGATCAGACTTCTCAAGACTGTAGGTGGTTGTACCAGCATGCCACTGGTTTCTGCCAGGTCTGAGATAATGGTGTCACTGGACATGTTCTAATTGTGAAAGGAAGCCAGTATGGTGGGACATTTTTTTTTTTTTGGTCAATCACCGATTTTGGTCCTCAATGTTGCCTGTTCCTGTGGTCAGCATATGAGGAAACCCCCATCTTCCTTGAAATGTCTGATTGTTCCTATGGTCAGCACACAAGGAAACACCCATCTTCCTTGAAATGTCTGCCTGTAAGAGACCTTATTGCTGTAGTAAAATCACCCTGTGTCTTGTTGCTGTGCTTAGTCTTGATATTTTACATTTTAACTGTCCACAGCAACCTCAGCTTGACCCAGTTTCCTGCCTCCTACACAGCTGATTCTGTTTCATTTAATGACTGTATTATAAGCCTATATGTTATCTTGTTGATCTTTAGCATCTGTTTAGTTTTGTTTAACCATGCGTTGGATCATATGTCTGTGTGCAAGTGTACCTGGGGGAATTGATGCCAATTTGAAGACAAAAGGTGGAAACACTAAATAATTATTTGATTTAGTGTTTTTTTCAGTTTATGCACTTTATAGGTTGTTATTGTTGTTGTTCAGTCATTTAGTCGTGTCCGACTCTTCGTGACGTCATGGTCCATAGTGCACAAGGCTTTTCTGTCCTCCTCTGCCTCCCGGAGTTTGCTTAACTGCATGTTCATTGTTTCGACAATGCTATCTATCAATCTTGTTTTCTGTCATCATCTTCTATTTTTTCCAACCATGTTTTCCAGCTTTAGAGTCTTTTCCAATGAGTCCTCTCTTTGCATTAGGTGGCCAAAGTATTTAAGTTTCAGCTTCAGGATCTGTCCTTCCAGTAAAGGACAGTAAATTTCCTTCAGGATTGACTGGTTTGTTCTTCTTGCCTTCCAAGGGACTTTCTCGTCAATCATTTTTATTGATAAAGGTCACATAGACAGCGAACAAAAGGAGCAGGGGTCATAAATGGACAAGACGATATGCACTATTGACTGTATATGAACCTAGTCTCGAACAATCAAGAGGTAGAAAAATATAACACATACTGTATAACAAAATAGAACTGTCTTTTCAGGATCTCTGGATCCCCACCTAGGTAAAGGTGTAATAGGGGTTGGGAAGCACCAGGAGTCGTGCACCAGGGAGTGGTTGCAAAACATGGAGTCCGGGAGCCCCTTCTGAATAGAGTCTAGTAAACCCAGGGGAAACGAGAACTGCAAAATTTTCGGGAGGTCAAATCTCAGACTCCAAAAGGGTCTGAGATAAGGTATCAAATCAAGACTACCCAAAGACCCAACCCCAAGCAAGACCAGAATGGGATGTGGACAGAGTTCCCACCCCCTTCCCGGTTCTGCTCAAAACAGGGTGGCAGGTGGGAGGTCGATTCTGATACCACATGTTAAAACCAAAAAACTTTGAACCCAAATGAGCTAGAAAAAAGATGAGATGAAAGTATCAGAAGAGTTGTGAATAGGTGAGCAGTAGGGAGGTTAGGAAAGGGGGAGAAGGAAAATAAGGCAGTTACCGGAGGGTTGGTGGTATTACGTGGGGTGATAACAAGGATGTATCAATAAAGTTTGCCCAAGGTTCCCAAACACTCTCAAACTTCCCGACTCTATCTTGTAAAATACTAACAAGTTTTCCCTGCGACATGATCCAAGAAATCTCCTGCTTGGCAGCTATGAAAGAAACTGAGGGTTATTTCCAGGCATGGGCTAACGTAATTTTGGCTAGGATATAGAAGGAGAGTTTGAACGTGTCAGGGAGACTTTTCTATCTGTCTGTTCAGCAGAGCTATTAGAGGAGTTTAAAGTATCCTTAAGTATCAATTGGAAGACCTTGTTCCAGAAGCTTCTAATCTGGGGCATGTCCACAATATATGGGGTAGGGTGCCCGGGTGACCACATCCCTGGAAGCAAAGTGGAGAGGTGTCTGGGAACATCGTCTGGGAACATCTTAGAAAGATGTGTGGGCACAAGGTACCAACAGGTGATGAGTTTTAAATTAGCCTCAGTCAAGGAGACATTGATGACTCCCTTGAAGAAGCGATAAAATCTCTGGTACTAGGTGTCTAGGTCCCCTTCCTCATCAAGGTTCCGCTCCCAGCTCTGGGCATATGTTGGCTCATCCCTGTCTTCGACAAGCGAGGAATAAATGATGGAGACACCTCCCCTCTGGTCCAACATTTCAGAACACCAGTGTTATAGGCAGTTAGTCTAGGGGGATCTGGCTTATTAATCCAGATTGAGTGAAGAAAATGCAAAATGTGGGATGGTCTGAATCTCTCTTTACTGGGCATATCCAATTTGCTGGTATATTAGCTAATGAATAAGGGTCCCAAAGAGTTAAAGAAGTGACCAATACAAAATAGTCCTTTATTTAGCTACCACTGAAAAGCTTTAATGGTTTGACCTGGAGGGAATTGTGGGTTGTGGAATGGGTGGAAAATCCACCTTAAATCTGAGACTAACACAGAAAGTTTGTGAATTTAGTCACATAAGGCAATCAAGTGTGATAGGGTAGGTGCAAGGATCGTGGGCCTAAGCTTATGGGAACACCAGACCAGATAATATAGCTTGTGGTGGGGGACCACCTGCCTTTCTATATGGATCCAATCAGAGAGAGTAAATCATTGAAATTTGTGCCAGTTGAGCTGCCTGGTAGTATCTCCAGAGATTGGGCTGGGCAAGTCCCGTACCTGATCTAAAAAGTATAGATTTAGGACACCTATAGCCTTAATTTCCCCAAATGAAATGTATAATTTTGGAATGTAGACTCTTCAGTTGATCTATTTTAAGTGGAATGGGTAGAAAATGAAATAGTTAAAGGAGACGTGGAAGCAAGGTCATTTTAATAGAGTGGATCCTACCTATCCGGAATAGATCATGTCTAGACCAGGATTCCAGGTCCTCTCCTAGCTTTTTGTAGATGGGGGGGGGGGGTGTAATTATGCTTGTGCAACTGATCTATGGTGGGGGATAGGTGAACCCCCAGATTAGGGATGGATTCAGAACTCCAAGCGAAAGAAAAGTGAGGTCGTAAACAGTCAAGTAAAGGAGTTTGGACTGTGATATTTAGGGCTCTAGATTTGGACATGTTAACCCTAAAACCAGAGGCCATGCCAAATTCCTAAAGTAATTTAAAGATATTGGGTGCGGAGACAAGAGGCAAGGTAACAAACAAGAGGAGATCATCAGCAAACAATGCACATTAATGCTCCGTAAGACTGCATAGAACACCCTGGATATCAGGGTGATTCCTCGTTGCTTTAGGTAACGTTTCGATAGTTATTGCAAAAATTAGTGGTGACAGGGGCACCGCTTTAGATATAGCAAAGGCGTGCTTGCGCACTGGGAGGGGAATAGAGTGCACAAAGAGTACCTAGGAAATGTGGATCAAAGTCCCATCTATCCAGAACTTTGAAAAGGTATGGCCAAGCTACTGTGTCGAACGCTTTCTGTTAATCTGTTGATAGCAGAAAGCCTTCTTGAGGAGGACCCCCATCCCATCGTGAGTGAAGTAATGAGATGTCGTCAGTTGATCTCCTAATCTGATCAGGGCCCTGTCTCCCCGGGATGAAGCCAGCTTGGTCCTTATGTACATAGTTAGCTATAAATGCCGATAGTCTGTTGGAGAGGATTTTAGTTAAAATGTTTAAGTCATTGTTGATTAGTGAAATCGGTCTATAGTTGCTTACCTCACTGGTATCTTTCCCTGATTTGGGGATGACCAATACGTAAGCTAAGTTTAAGGCTTTATCAACAGGATAGCCATCCCGGAGAGAGTTAAAGAACCTGATCAGATATAGAGCAAGGGTTGTGGCAAAGGTTTTATAGTAACCTGGGGCAGAACCCTTCTTAAGGAATTTAATTACTTCCAAAACTTCCAGTTTTGGATATTGGCTTCTCTAGGCTAAAACAATGTTGAGAGGCCATTTTGGAAGAGGAATATCCTGGAAGAACTTTGGTAAGTACTTGGGACTGACTGGGTCTTCCGCTTCATAAACTTTCGAGTAAAATTTCTGGAAGGCGTGCATTACTTTTTGGGGATTCTGAGATAGGACACCAGAAAAAGTACGAATTTTGGGGAAGGAACAAGAGCGCATTTAGATGTCAGTCTAGAGGCCAGTTTAGGGCTAATTTTGTCTCTATGGAATAATATCGAGCACCAGACCACAGCCTCCATGGTCAGGGCTAGATTTAGGGTGATATGAACCTCATCTAATTGGGCCAAGGATGTTTTTGTGGGGTTTCTTTTATGTGCTTTGCTCAATTTTTGAAAAGCCGTCTCCGGCTTGTTTATCTCCAATCTCCTCTCTCTTTTAACCGCTTCCATACAGAGCAGTTTGACACCCTTCCTGCCCAGACCAATTTTCAGCTTTCAGCACTCTCACACTTTGAATGACAATTGCTCAGTCATGCTACACTATAACCAAACAAAATTTTTATCATTTTTTTCACACAAATAGAGCTTTCTTTTGGTGGTATTTGATCACAACTGGGGTTTTTTTTTTTCGTGATATATGCAAAAAAAGAGCAAAAATTTTGAAAAAAAAACACTTTTTTTTAGTTTCAATTATGAAATTTTGCAAAAAATAAAATTTTCTTCATACATTTGGGCCAAAATGTATACTGCTACATGTCTCTGGTAAAATTAACCCAAATTAGTGTATATTATTTAGTCTGTGTGAAAGTTATTGAGTCTAGAAGCTATGGTACCAATTACTGAAAATTGATCACACCAGATGTACTGACTGCCTATCTCCTTTCTTGAGGCCCTGAAATGTCAGGACAGTACAAATACCGACCAAATGACCCCTTTTTGTAAAGTAGACAGTCCAAGGTATTTAGTAAGAGGCATGGTGAGTTTTTTGAAGTTGTAATTTTTTCCCACAATTCTTGGGAAAATGAAGAAAAATTTTTTTTTCTTTTTTTTCCCACAAAGTTGTCAATTTATAAGCTATTTCTAACACATAGCATGTACACAGCAAAAATTACACCCAAAAATACATTCTGCTACTCCTTCCGAGTATGGCGATACCACATGTGTGAGACTTTTACACAGCCTGGCCACAAAAAGAGACTCCACGTCCAAGAAGCACATTCAGGCGTTCTAGGAGCATAAATACACATAAAACTTTCTTACTACCTATCACAATTTTCAAGGCCCTAGAGCACCAATACAATGGAAAAGTCCACAAAATGACCCCATTTTGGAAAGCAAACACTCCAACGTATATTCTATGAGGCATTATGGGTCGTTTGAACATATCATTTTTTTCCACAGGTTTTTGGAAAATGTGGGAAAAAAATGAAAACTTTTTTTTTTTACACAAAGTTGTCAATTTATAGGATATTCCTAACACATAGCATGTACACAGCAAAAATGACACCCCAAAATACATTCTGCCACTCCTCCTGAGTATGGCAATACCGCATGTGTGAGACTTTTTCACAGCCTAGCCATATAGAGGGGCCTAACATCCAAGGAGCATCATCATGCATCCTAGCCACTTGCCTAGGCCTATTTTTGACATTTGGTGTTTACAAGCTAAAATCAGTTGTTTTGCTAGAAAACTGCTTAGAACCCCCAAACATTATATATATTTTTTTTAGCAGAGACCCTAGAGAATAAAATGGAGATTATTGCAATATTTTTTATCACACCGTATTTGCGTAGCGGTCTTCCAAACGCAATTTTTTTGGAAAAAATTAACTTTTTTTAATTAAAAAATAAGAAACCAGTAAAGTTAGCCCAATTTTTTTCCATAATGTGAAAGATAATGTTACGCCGAGTAAATAGATATCCAACATGTCATGTTTCAAAATTGCGCACGCTCACGGAATGGTGACAAACTTTGGTACTTAAAAATCCCCATAGGCGACAATTTAAAAATTTCTACAGGTTGCCATCTTTGAGTTACAGAGGAGGTCTAGGGCTCAAATTATTCCCCTTGCTCTAACGATCGCGGCGATACCTCACATGTGTGGTTTGAATACCGTTTACATATGTGGGCGGGGTTTCTGTATGCATTCACTTCTGCGCGCGAGCTAACGGGGACAGGGCGCTTTAATTTTTTTTTTATTTTTTTTTTACTATTTATTTTATTTATTATTTTTTATTTTTACACCGTTTAAAAAAAAAAAAAAATTGATCATTTTTATTTCTATTAAAAGAAATGTAAATATTCCTCGTAATAGAAATAGGCACGACAGGACCTCTTTTTTGTGAGATCTGGGGTCAAAAAGTCCTCAGATCTCTCAAGTACACTAAAAGATAGAAAAAAAAAAAAAATAATTATAATATAAAATGAAAAAAAAAAAAAAGGACCTTTAAACCGGTTGCTAGGCAACAACATTTTCCGTAGCTCCGGTCCTCCAAGACCATAGAGTCAAGTGAGGGCAAGCTTGCCCTCACTCGACATCCTGTCTGTGAGGATTCGGGACCGGATCGTTTTCCCCGCTGCCGGCGGGTCCGGTAAGCGGGGAAAAGGACCGGAACGCGTCGGGAGGGGGGGGGCGCCTCTTCCGCCATCCCGTAAGGGTGATCCCACGGCGAATCCGCCGCTGGGACCACCCTTATCGGAAAGCCAACTGTCCACCGTTTAAAAAAATACCAGGGTTATGGCAGCTATCTGCTGCCATAACACCGGTATTTAGGTTTAAACGGACGACGTATATAAACCTTTTTGGACTTGGACATGGTGGCTGTATGAAGGGTGACAGGTACTCGGGTACTTTGTTGGGCAGGTGACAGGTACTCTGGTACTGATGAGCAGGTGGCAGGTACTCGGGTACTCCGATAGGCAGGTGACAGGTACTCGGGTACTCTGATGGGCAGGTGACAGGCAGGTGATAGGTACTGATGAGTAGTACTCACTGACTGATAGGTGATAGGTGATACTGTACTGATGGGTACTGATGATCAGTACTGATACGTGATAGGTACTGATGAGTACTGATGAGTAGTGATGGGTACTGATGAGCAGGCGGCAAGTACTTGGGTACTTCAGGCGTCAGGTACTCTGATGAGCAGGTGGAAGGTACTCGGGTACTCTGATGGGTAGGTGACAGGTACTCTGATGACGGGTACTCCGTTGACAGGTACTCAAAGTACCCGAGTATCTGTCATCAGAGTACCCGAGTACCTGTCATCAGAGTACCCGAGTACCTGTCAGAGTACCCGAGTACCTGTCATCAGAGTACCCGACATCAGAGTACCCCAGTACCTGTCATCAGAGTACCCGAGTACCTGTCAGAGTACCCGAGTACCCGTCATCAGAGTACCCGAGTACCCGTCATCAGAGTATCCGAGTACCTGTCATCAGAGTATCCGAGTACCTGTCATCAGAGTACCCGAGTACCCGTCATCAGAGTACCCGAGTACCTGTCATCAGAGTACCCGAGTACCCGTCAGAGTACCCGAGTACCTGTCATCAGAGTACCCGAGTACCTGTCATCAGAGTATCCGTCATCAGAGTACCCGAATACCTGTCACCAGCCCATCAGAGTACCTGAGTACCTGTCATCTGAGTACCTGATGACAGGTACTCGGGTACTTTGATGGGCTAGTGACAGGTGCTCTTTATTGGGGGGGGGGGGCAATCAGTGTGTTTAGGGTGCACTGTAGTTGGTAACTAGCTGTTACCACAATCTCCTCCTCACACAGGATCAGTGTGTGAGGAGGAGAACACGGTGACAGCTAGTTACCGTGTTCTCTGTTGACATTTGTGACCGGCTGTGATTGGACACAGCCGGTCACGTGGTAAAGAGCCAATTTCATTGGCTCTTTACCTAGATCGGGGATCGACTCTGTCCGAGGGACGAGCCTCGTCCCCGATCGCTGCTCTGCGCGCCCCCGGGGGCGCGCATTGCAGAGAGAACGAGCGGCTCGCGCAGGAGCCGCTCATGTGATCGGCTGTGATTGACACAGCCGATCACGTGGTAAACAGCCAATTTCTATTGGCTGTTTACCTTGATCAGTGATGGGCTATGTCCGAGGGACGAGCCTCATCCCTGATCGCGCCGCTGCGCGCCGCCGGGGGCGCGCAGTAGCAGCTAGAACGGGCCGACGTCATATGACGGCGGCCCGGATCTAGACAACCACTTTGCCGACGTCATTTTACATGACTCGGTATGGAAGTGGTTAAGGTTGGCTGAAATCTGTATAATTTTACCTCTGATCCTGAGCCTTATGGGCTGTCCAAAGGATTTCTGGAGAGACATCTCCAAAAAGGGTTTCTTAGTAATTATCTGGTGAGTGTAAGCCCGGCACTGGGCAACCTGTCGGTCCATAAAATGATTAATAAAAAAATAGAACAGGAAGGCCAGGGCTGAGGAGGAAAGAAGGGGAAAAAAGATAGTAGAAATGAAAAAGAAAGAGACAAGAGGGAAGGGAAGAGAGGAGAGATTCCCTGAGGGTGACGTGGCCGCCAGTAAAACATCAGGCTAGGCTCAAAGATGACTTCCATCTACCATGGCATGTGGTCTGCCTTGTAAAAGTCTGGCGATAAGCAATGCTTGATCCACAGCTGCCAGATTTTTTCAAACTTGGACATTTGGTCTTTTTCAATGGCTTCCATCTTCGCTTGGATCAGGGTGTGGTTCATTCTATATTTCATCTCCACATACTAAGCAGAGGGATTTCCATGCTTTAGCTATTGTTTGCTCCACGGCTTTCAGGAGCTGAATCAGGTTCAGTTTTTTTAATACCATGTTGATACTATGACATTAGTAAGTCTAACAAATCAGGTACACTAGTTTACAGTGTGTAATCAAGGGTTATACTTTATTACCTAAAAGTTTCTATGTTCAACCCTTCAGATATGTGGGTATTATACAATGATTCAGATATGTGGGTATTATACAATGATTTCAGACGACTCGAAAGTACAATAATAAAAATAATTTACTTAGCTTGGTTTAAGGATGTATTACAGATGATAAAATAGATAAATACAGCCTGTTTAATCCAGGCGAGTTCACAACTTCTTCATTTGAAGTTCATGGAGACGATAGTCCTTGATTCATACATTTCTTCTGAATCCAACTCTATTAGCCCATGGTCTTCTAGTCATATAGCAGGCCAAAAACTAGTTAAAACTGGTTTGAGCCACACCATAGAATAGAAAGGTTAGGGGTTTCAAAACTTCCTACGGAATAAAAAGACCATATGTTTCAGTATACATTAAACATCTTATACATACATATATATATATATATGTATATATATATATATATATATATATATATATATATATATATTTTTTTTTTTTTTTTTTTTTTTTTCTTGTAAATACAGAATACTTTATTGATCCTAAGGGGAAAATTGGGAAATTGTTGCAAAACAACCACACTCAACAAAGACAACACAAGATCACAACAATGAACAGAACAATTACGATCACAACAATGAACAGCCATTAGCACCAAATAAAACAATATAAAACTATACTCTAATAAAACAACCCATACAATTAAAATACAACATAGAATAAATAGCACAGATTAAAATCAAAACAATAAAATAATACAACACTTTCTTTAACATTACCCCAAATAATAATTAACCCAATACCAACATACTATAAAAACACTATAAAATCCTTATCAAATCTTCACCTCCAGCTCTCACAGAGACTAATTATATAACTTCATGGCTACAGGCAAAAAATGAATTCCTGTGTCACTCTATGGTGCATTGTGGTTGTAACAATCTGTCACTGAAGGTACTCCTTAGACTAACCAGCGTATCGTGGAGTGGGTGGGATGAGTTGTTGTACCTTGA